>NC_056739.1:1724877734-1725177734 GCF_019279795.1 Protopterus annectens | reverse complement strand
TCTGAAAAAAGGTGCCTGAAAGTAATCAAAAGTTTTATCACGCACAAAGTCATTTGTAAGTTTGACAGATGTGGATAAAGTAGAGCTCTCTTGTTCTTTCTGAGAAGGTCCACTCTGTGAGGTAACTTGTGATGACTGCCCTTGGCTAAATGCAGAAGAGGGAACCAGTGCTGTCTTGGCCAAAAGGGAGTCACCAGCAAGATTTTTGGTTTGTCCTGCTGAATTTTGAGCAGGACTTTTTGAATGAGAGGAAAGATGGGTAATGCATAGAGAAACATCCCCTTCCATGAGAAAGATAGGGTGTCCACCTTCCAAGACAGATGATGTGGGACACTCTCACAAAATAGAAAAAGTTGTGTGCTCAGAGGGGAGGCAGAAAGATCCAGTACAGGAGTACCCCACCAATGGACCAAGTCAGAAACACATCCCTATGAAGCATCCATTTGTGGGATTGAGTCATGGACCTGCTTAGTGTGTCTACCACAATGTTTTGGGTGGATGGGATGTAAACCGTTTGAAGAGTCACATTGTACTGTACTGCCAAATCCCATGCCATGAGGGCTAAACTGCAAAGAAGGTAAAACTTTGTCCCCCACCCCACCCCTACCACTTACTGACATACCAAAGGACTGTGGTATTGTCTGTAAACACTTCCAGAGGGCCTGGATACAAGAGAAGAAGAAAAGCCTGTAGATCTAGAATAAGAGCCCTCGTTTCCTTGATGTTGATGTGCTCTTTTCTTTGTGAAAGAGACTAAAGCCCCCGCACCTTCTTTTTCACAAAAGTTGCCTCCCAGCCTATGTCTGAGGCATCTGTGAGCAACTATTGAGTTGGCTGGGGCAGATGAAGAGGAAGTTCTGGATTCAGAGAAGATTGTTGAATCCACCAAAGGAGCTTGGATTTTAGGCATGGGAGAAGAGGGATCACAAACTCCAGAGGGTGAGCATGCTGCATTCAAACCGATTTAGGTACCACTGAAATTTCCTCATGTGGAGTTTTGCAAGGGGCAGCATAGGTGTTATGGATGCCATAAACCCTAGAAGTCTCAGCAACTCCCTGGCTGTAATGGAGGAAACATGCAGGAGGCTTTCAAAGAAGGAAGTGAGGGACAACTTCTCTGGTGGAAGAAAAGCCATCATGAGGTCTGTTCTAAACCTGCACCCTAGAAAGATGTGATTATGTGACAGGGAAAGAAAAGATTTTTTGAAATGTGTGGTGAACCCCAGACTTTACAGGAGAGAAATAGCAAACTGGAGATTTTTAATCAACTGTCATGATAGAGGAGCCAGAAAAAGATCATCTAGGTATGGGTATAGCTGAATTCCCTTGACCCTGATGAAAGCAATCACAGGGGCCAAGCACTTTGTGAATACCTTTGGGGCAGTTGAAAGTCCAAAAGGCAATGCAAGAGAACTGAAAGTGCAAAGAAACCACAGAGAAACAAAAAATTTCTGTAAAGTGGATGGATATGTATGTGAAGGTAGGCATCTTTGATGTCTAGAGAAGCCATGTAAGACTGAGGAGGAATCAATGAAAATAGTCTGCAAAGACAGCATGTGGAAAGTTGGTACTTTTAGGAAAGTGTTCAAGTGGGATAGGTCCAGAATTGGTCTCCAAGGACTGTCTTTTCTGGGGACAGGAAACATTGAGTAAAACCCCCTGCCTCTCTGGTCCATTGGCACATGTTGAATTGTGCCTTGAGAAAGTAATTCCCTTAAAACCTGTGGAAACAGCTGGTTTGTAGGGGTCTGTGAAACACCCATCAAAGGAGGAAGATTATTCCAAGTCATGAAATATCCTTGTTGGAAAATAGAAAGAATCTAAGAGTCCTGAGTTATACTTGCCCAAGCTGGAAAAGAAAGGGATAGACAAAGAGATAGAGGAATAAGACCTGGAAGAGGTTGGTAGCCACAGAGTACTTGGCCTGGCTGGAAAGGGCCGCTGGGATGAAGGGCCAGAACCAGTAGTCTTAGACTGTGGAGGTTTTCTTGCAGTGTTTTTAGATCTGGAAGAAGAAACAGAGGAAGAAGATGGATGTGTCTGTCTCCTAACAAAGAGATTTTAGTGAAAAGAATTCTGTGGAATATTGAAACAGGAGACACAAAACGGTTCTTCAAATCTTGAAGTTCATTTCCCTTCTCTTATAAGGACTTAAATAAATCTGCAGATGCAAAACCAAAAAGAGAGTAGAAAGCTATCTAGAGGTGCATCAGTTTTGCTTTGATATCAACTGGCAAGGGTTAAAGCCTCAACCAAGAGTGCTTTCTAAGGACAGAGGCAGAAGCAGCTGCTCTAGAGGAGGATGCTTCCACTGCATTTAATTGACTGTCTAGCCACTTGTGAAGAAGCTTTTAATAGAGACATAACCTGATTTTTTTAGGTCAGAGTCTGAATGCTGTGAAAGAGCTTGAGAGGACTGTGAAAGCAGGGCCAATGAATACCTGGACATGTGTGTGTGATAGTTTATAGCTGCAATAGCCAAAGTGGAAGGACTGTAAACTTTCTTACCAAGTCTTTCCATAGTTTTACTCTCTTTATCTGAAGGAAGAATGTTTAAAGAGGGTGACGACCTAGAGGGCCTGTCCAAAGCAATGGATACTATATCTGGATCAGCTGAAGGACACTTGCACAGGAACTTGCCGTCATCAGGCACCTTTCTGGTCTTTTAGGAGCAGGAGCCTATGAGTTAGGGGTCTTTGAAGTAGAAAACATCCAAAAATGCAGGCAAAACAGGAAGCACAGCAGAAGGAGGAGTTTCCATTTGTAAAAGGTCATAATACCTTTTTTGCTCTTCTGAGATCTGTGAGCAGTTCCATTTAAAAAATGCTCTCATTTTGTTAATAGTCTCCCCAGAAGAAATCTCTTCTACTGGGGAATCTGCCCCATTGGACTCCTCCTATGGAGAAGCATATTCTAAAGGGGAAGTAATTTGTGTAGAGTATGCCAAGGAACCCTCATCAGACGAATCATCATCACATAATTCTTGTTCCCTAACCCTTTTAACAGGAAAGGATGTGAAAGAAGGAACAGAAACAGCAGTGGAAGGCTTTGTAATAGCCATCAAAGCCTTAATCAGCTCCTCAGAAAATGTATTCCAGTCAAACTGTGGAGAGGAAAGGGCCTGAGAATATTTGGTTTTCTGTTTTATCTTAACATGCATTTCTGCATGATGAGTTGAGGAAGAACCCAATGTAGGCCTGGCTTCTGCAGCAGACTCCAGAATCTGTTCCCTAGCTGGAGTAAGAGGTTCGTCCCTGGGACCTTCAAGCACAATACGCAGTGGTTCCCCTTGTCTGTCTGAAATGGACACCTGCCTCTGAGGATGGACCAAGGTCAGATTCTTTAGTGGCTTCCGATGAGGTACCTGCTGATGAACCAGACCCAACCGCCGAACATAACTCTGGGTCTTCACTAACCTCAAGGGATATGTCAGTGGATACAGGCACAGCCGAAGAGGATTCCGGCCTAGGTTTTACTAACTTTCCTCTTCAGAACTGGCTCAGCCAAAGGGCTCACAAAACACTCCATAAAGTCTTTAGCTAGTCTTTTAAGTCTTTGATTCTCTAAGTAAAGATTCAAAGCTGAAAGTTGGCTTCACAATGTTTTTGGGACAGAGGCCTGACAAATGGAACAAGAACAATGGTCATAATTGGGGCCTAAACAGAAAAGACAAAGATTGTGGCTGTCCTTATGTGGAATTTGCCTTCCACACCTACACATGCCCTTCCTGGATGACATGAATTAAGCAAAGGAGGGCAGTAGCAAAGAAATGCACAACGGGGCACTTATCTGAAAGCTGGCAGCAACCAACAGAATCTGGCAGCAGACTGATGTACTAGTCAAGAGTTCCGAATGGTGTCAGAAAAGTTGAGGATTGTACGTGCAGGCATCCTTTTATGGCTGATGTTGCCAACACACATCTGCGATGTCCCACATATGTGCAGTAGCGAACAGTTGTATGCTGGTCGGATGTCAGGTCGCTTGGCGAAGGACTTTCCATATGTAAAGAATACTGCAGCATAGAAGACAAAAGGACATCCATGGTTATGGTAAGATTTTGCACAACTATTTATCTTTAGAGCTAATTTTTTTTGGACAGTTAGTGTGTGTTAAGTGTTACTGACTTTTGAAAAAAATTTCTTCAGGGTGATGATGTGTATTTAAATACGAGTAACAAGAGTTCTGGCTTTAAAAAGTGCACTGCATATAGGGGTAAGATCCCTCCCCCAACACGACACACATGCCTAGTGCATCTATTGCTTAGGGGTGGATCACCTTGACAAGGAGTGTGAGTTCTGAACATCTTTTGGGGCCAGGACTTTTATTGATCACAGGAATAAATTAGTTCTCAAGAGTCTTTTCCCTGTACCAGTGGGAGAATTAACTGCATCTGGGTCATTAGCTGCATCTCCTTTAGCCAAGAAGGTAGAGCACATGTGAAACAGTTGTAAAGAGAATGATAAAGAGAGAGCGAGAGAAGCAAGAAAAAGCAAGGCAAAAATGTGATAGCAGAGAAAAGGGTCAAAAGAGATCCTTGGACCTATCAGTTCCTTCTGACAACTCCAAAAACACTGAGACAGTCGATCCACTGAGTGTCCAAGAGCCAATTCAAATCCAGTAAACCAACGGCTCCATTCTGCAATTCTCCAGGAAAGGTCGACTCACCAGTCTTCCAGGCCACCCTCTGTGGCATCCTCCTTCAGGTCCTTTTGATCATCGAGAAATCTTTCAGAAGCCAGAGTCAGCAAGATGATGTGAAAGTTTCTGAGGACACAGATCCAGATGGAGGTCCTCCTGATGCCTCCAGGTCAGGCCCCAAAAACTCCCTTGCTAATGTCTCCTTCTCCAGTCTGCTCAAAGGATCCACTGCTCATGCCTCAGAGAGATAGCCTTGAGATGACCTTGTCTGAGCTGAGAGCTTGGTGAATTTAGTCTCCGACTGCTTCCCTTACCCTTTAGATGCTGTCAACATCTAATCTTGAAGGGACTTGGAGCTGAGAGGTTGAGACTGAGGTCTGGGGTTTAAGATCAACTACGACATTATCAGAACCATCCTTACAGTTGGGTATTTCAGCTCTAGTCAGCTCAGCTTTGGAGCGGAGTTGGATTTGGGCCCAGGAGATTCCTTTGTTGGGATCTTTTAATCCTAAGGAGCTTTCCTTGGCTCTGCCTTCAGTTTCGGCTTCAGCTTTTGATGTATTTGAGAAGGTGCTCTCCAGGTTGAGAGAGGTGGTCTCTTTGACAAACTCGCAGCTGTCCCGATCCCCTCTTGATTCTGTAGCTCTTTCTTCCAGTCATTCTGTTAGACAGGGACATTGAACCTCATTTAGTCTCAAAGGACCTCACCAGGCGAGTTTCCCTTTTGATTCTGAGCCCTCTCCAGAGCCTTCCACTGAAGAAGAGCATAAGAAACTGACTTTCAAGAAGAGACGTTTGAACTCCCCTCAGGAGTTGCTCGCTGAAGTTACCATCTCTGAGGAATGAGAGGGATTCCCAAGATCTCCCTTAGAATACATCTCATTCAGAGACATTCTTGAATTGATGAAACAATGAATGGATCTGTTCACCAAAGCCCCTCCCAAGAGGAGTCTGTATTCCTCTAGGTGTTATGGGCTTGCTTAACTACATCCTGGGTGGTTCTGCAGGCTGACAAGTTCATAACTCCTAGCCTTTCAATGGGCTTGGAAAAAGCTTAGTATGGTGGAGCCGATTCAGAGAAAACCTGTCAAAGTACTGGTATCCCCTAGCAATAGACCATATTTGAGCCAAGGGTCCTGCCGTGTATGCCATATTTTGGTGGGATTATTTCAGGATGGTGCTAACGTTTCAGCTGTCAAGGCACAGTTAATAGTTGCACCTAATTTTCATGCACAAATATGTTATGTTGGCCTCCTCAAGGCTGAAATGAACTTTCAAATATAGGTTATTGGCTAGGGTTCAGTGATCTGCAGATTGATTGTATAGTAGTTATCTATGAAACTATGACAAGGATGGCAGAGTTCTTGTACTAATACTCTAAGCCTCTGCCTTCGCTTAATCTCCTTATTCATTGGCTGTCCCCCACAGTGTGTCAGAAGGTCCTCTCTCACCCCAGAAAACTCTGGGTTTAATGCTGTTTCACTTCCTTTTGGGAGGTTATGAGCTTCCAGAACATGGTCCAGGAAGAAAAGCCCCGAGCCGGAGTAGCTGCACTGGTTAGATGTTTGGGTTTCACTGTTGCAGTCATCACATTTGGGTTATCCTGCCAGGGGTAGCCCTCAGTCAGCCCGAATACCAGAGGCTTAGTATTTCTGCGTCGGTTGCTGTTGCTCCAGAACTGACGTCAGGTCATCAGTGGTATAAAATCAGGCAGCCAACACCATTACATCAGTCTTTCTTGCCAAGGAGCCTGAAGCAGAAGTAGTTTGCATGAGTGCCGGTCAGCTGCTACCTGAGTTTTTGTTTCCGAATTAAAGTTGAAGTCTTCTAAAGCTAAGTACCCCATTGGGGATCCTTTTTTCTTGCTCTAACCGATGTTAGAAGAAGTTAACAATTGTCCCACCTGTGGAAAGCAAATACCACACTGAGACTTCCATTCCTACTGTGTCACCAGTTTAGGCCCAGACCACGAAATCCCTAGCTGTCACTTTTGTGCTTTGTTCAACGCCAGAACTGTACGTCATCAGGCCCTTACTGTAGCTAGATATTTTCGCTGTCAGTCCTCTAATTCCGATATGGCTTTGGTAAGCCATCCGACTACCGATCTTCCGAAAAAACATAAGGATAAAGACAAGGACAGACTGCACAGGTCCAAAACTGCCGATGATGCTTCCGTTAAGCTAGTCGTCCGTTTTCCAGTCCACAGTGAGGTGCTTTCTCAGCCCCTGATGCCAGCTTCTGTGGATTTGCAGGCCGCTACCGAGACCCTTTCAGAGTCCGGTATGCCGCAAGACTCTTCTTCAACTAAGGATCCTGCGGATGTCTGTACCTCGGATGGGTCCGGAGCCACTGAGCAGACACCAGCTTCAGAGGAAGTACTTCGCACTACCGATACTCGACACAAACCGACGACTTCTTTCATGTCTTCAGTTCTTTCTAAAACTACCGAGTTTCTAAGGTCCAGGATACAAACTATGCCCAAAAAACCAACGACCCAAGCTCAGGCACCTGCTTCCTTGCCTCAATCTCAAATGCTTAAAATGGCGGAAGACCTTATTATGCTTATTAGGGGAAGCCAGGCTACCCCTTCCAAAAGAAAGAGACTTGTTCCCAGTAGTTTTATCTGAACAGGAGTCCGATAACTGATGCTTCTGAATATGAAGACATGCAACCTCTCTCGGCTTATGAGGATTCTGATGCGGAGGATTCCATTCCTTCTGCCTCTCCACCCGAGGATTTTTCATTTGGTGAAACCCTTCATACTTTAAGGGAGCATTTCCAATGGGAATGTCAGGACTATCCTCGGTCAAAAAAAGAGACTCTGGGAATTTTTATATTTACCACAGCACAGACCTTTGGCCATTCCTCCTGTCCTGGATGTTGATGTTTTTATGGAATCCAGTTTGATTCCTGACACCCTTCCTCCTGCTCCCAGGAAACCTGACAGGTACTACAGAGTCCCTGACTCTCTCAAATTCCTTTTCAAAAATTCTACTGCTGACCCAGAACACATCTCTCAAGGACCTAAAGGAATTAAAGCAACCTCCACTAAGAATCCCACCCCCTCAGACAGGGATTCCCGAGCTATAGACGGATGGGGTAAAAAAGTATACACCTCTGCTACTCTTGCTATTAGAGCACTAAATTGTCAGTTGCACATGCTGAAGTAGCAGCAGCATACCATGAACTCCTCAAACAAAAAATGTCTTCTGTTTATGCTTGTGCAGAAAATAATTACAAGAGTTTATGCATTCTGCAAGCCAAGTTACTAAGCACTCCTTGCAATGTGGCTTTGACACCCTAGACGCATCTTGCAGGGCAGCAGTCACTGGTTCTGTCCTTAGAAGGCATGCTTGCTTAAGGAACAGACCTTGCCAGACCATGTCAAATCAAAATTATTGGATGCACCATTGAACAAAGACAATTTGTTTGGCACCAAGGCAGAAGAGGTCTTAAAGATGGAAGAAAAAGCTAAATCTATGCAGACAGTTAAAGACTTTTTACAGGTCCAGCCTCTGAGGTTCAGTAGGCATTGCCCCTCCAAGCACTGGTCCTTTCCGGCCCCCTCCAGGCCAGCGCAGCCTAGACCCAGGGGAAGCAGACCCCCCCCCCCCCAGACAGCAGCCCCAGGGATTGCAGAGATCTAAGCAATGGAGTTCCTCCTCTTCAAAAACAGGGAGTGCTAAGCCATCCCCTTATGGTAAAAGCTCACAATGACTTTACACCTCCACCCCTTACCTCAGCCCACCTGCTTGTACCCCTAGGAGGAAAACTCTCCTTCCATGCAATCAACTGGGCCTCTATTACCAACAACCGATGGGTCCTCAACATAGTGTCCCAGGGATACAAATTTTATTTCCACACTCTGCTAACCCCAAAAGGGTTCCCAGATCTTCCTCTAAACCAGTAGGCAGAGGCCAAAAAGCAAGACCTTTCCCTTCTCTCCATGAGGGAAATATACAGCATGTTCCTGCAGACCAGCTAGGCCAAGGTTTTTATTCCAGACTCTTCCTGGTACTCAGAAAAGAGGGCACCTTGTGCCCAATCCTTGATCTAGCCATTCTAAACACTTTTCTGGTGATATCAAAATTCAAAATGCTCACCTTCCAGCAGCTTCTTGTGTTTTCCAAGGATGCTTGGTTAGCCACCCTAGACCTAAAAGAGGCCTACCTACACATCCCAATCAGGGAATCTTGCTGGAAATATCTACGTTTCAAGGCAGGATCTATGCACTTTCAGTTCTCTGCGCTTCCCTTTGGCTTATCCACTGCTCCCAGAGTTTTCACAAAATGCCTGGCTCCAGCCATTGCTTTTTGCAGACAAAGAAATATTCAAATTTACCCCCTACTTAGACGATTGCCTGATTCTGGCAGTCAGGAAAAGCTGTTAGAGCACCTGACCTTTGTAAAGGACCTACTGACCTCCCTGGGATATACTATCAATGAAAAGAAATCAAAACTGGTACCCACACAAAAAATTGTATTCCTGGGAGCAAGCCTGGACACAGCATTCCAGATGGCATTCCTTACTCCAGAAAAACAAGCCTACCTGACTGGCTACTTCTCTCAACTAGCCACCAGAACCCAGTTATCCACAAGTAAAATCCTGCAAGGTCTAGGGTTCGTGGCCTCATGCATTTTACTCATTCCATATGCCAGACTGCATATGAGGAAACTACACACTGTCAAGACCTGGAAACTATCATACCAATGATACCTTGTCTAAGGAAAGATTTTTTTTGGTGGGCAGCAGCATGCAGCCACAACAAGGGACTTCCCTTCTCACAACCCCACGCCACCCAGACCCTCACCACAGACTCATCAGACTATGTAAACTCAAAAGATAGGCAAGACAAGACAGGAGTGATTCCAGTGAGTACAGTTTTCAATTTTGACTCCTACCATTAAGCAGCTTAACCTTGAGTTTGTCTCTAGTGGATGCTTTTTACATCGGGAATTTTGTTATGACATTGCCTAAAAAGGCACTATGGGGGAGGCAATTACTTTTGCCAGTAACTGAAAGCCAAGAGGCAACAGGTGAAGACCATCTGGCAAAGCAGCATGGTCTGTCGACCGTATCCTTCCAGGCTGATAGATACTGAACCCCCCTGGATTGACATCAGAAGCTAAGCCATTGCTGAAGTCAATCATTTTTTGTTTATATTAAGGTATCATCCTGGGTGAAGGTAGAATGCTGTTTAGGGTTAGGGTCATACCTGCCTGAGACACGTAATCTGAGAGCTCAGTCATGTTATATAAATAAATAAATATATATAATATTAGTCCAGTGAGGTATGTCTCAAGTCATTCACTCCAACAGGGACTATGACAGGGTCATAACAGTACTTGTTGAGAGACTTGAGTGCATGCGTGATCTGACGGATCCCGGCACTGACAGGCAGCTGACCTTGTTCAGCCTGGTGAGGGGGACATCCGTATATCTCACTATGGAGTCAAGTCACCTGTGACCAAGATATTTGGTTTTGAGGTGTTTTTCCTTAGGAGCTTATTGGCTGAGGCTCTGTTGTGTGTATTGTTATGTGTAGTGGATTCTGTTGGGTCTGCAGTAGGTTTGCGCTTGCGAGGTCTGTGATCTTTAGGTAGGCTTGTAGCGAGTACCTCCACATATGTGGGTTTATGTGTTGTGAGCTTGCTATGTGCAAGGGGTGAAGTGTGTGTGCTGACAAACCCGTTTGATATCTGGTTTGTTATGTCAGAGAATTGATTCCAAATTCATAGTATAGATACATCTCTCACATGTATTTGTTTTATGAATAACTGGTTGTCAGTATATGTAAGGCAATTGCTACATTGCCTTAGGATGCCCATGTCAATTAGGCTGGCTGGAGAGATGGTGGGAAACTACCCATCCATTATGGCAGGTGTATACTGTGGTAAATAGTGGGGAAGGGGCTAGGTGGACCAGGTTTTGCTGTAAGACTGACAGAAAAACAGCTATTCTGTGGAGGGCAAGGGGTAGAAAACTGTGTCAGTGCTTCACAATGCACAGCTGAGTTGCTCGCAGGGCAGCAGTGTAATCTCTGAGCAGCTCCAGTAAATAGAGTGCAAACCCACGCAAACATGATGCTTAAGTACAAGCAAAGTTAAATGATTTTAAACAAAGTAACCAAAGGGAAAGCCCAAGACTGAGCCTTATTCGAGCAATCCCCAACTCAGGTGGGTCCTCGGCTGCACACTTCTGCCACAACGGTGCAGGGGGCATTCTTAATGTAAGTTGGCTGCTTTAAGTCCTCAAATGACACCAGTCTAGATTTAGCAAGTCTGAATCTAGCCTATGCTATTAAATGCAGAAGTAACAGAAATTCAAAGTGCAGAAAATCGCAGTCACAACAGCAAAAAAAAAAACAGTTTAAACTAAAACAGCAGTTCAGTAGAATACTCCCACAAGAGTGTAGACCACAACATTTCTTAGTGTGAAATAACTGTTCTGGAACCTAAGTGCTTAAACCAGAACAGACACACTCCCAGTAAGAGAATGTTCTGACGTCCATGTCTTCAGATTCACTGCCCAATACTCTTATATGCAGCACTTTACAAAACAAGACCAAAGTGAGAAAATGTTACTGTGAAGGGGTACACTGTAGTCACAGCAGCAGCTGTAGGCAAATCCTAACTGTAGGTGCAAGTCTGATATGAGAAAACATTGAGAGACTTGGTGTAACAGAAGGGTGACATTCTATTTAATGTTATATATTTGTCTTACCATATTATTAATTTATTAATTTTTAAACTTAAAAGTTGCTGATATGAATGCCAGTTTAGAAGTGAATTAGATATGGTAGTCACGCTTTAAAATAAATACTTAAAGCAGTCTAAAAGGTCAGGAGTGTGCTTTTAAGGCATTTTTTAATCATTTCTTTGCACAGGTTTCAGCATTGCATTTTTTACTTCAAGATGTGTACTCTGTTTCAGGCAGTGCTTGATAAAAATTACACACATTTGTGCACTGTTTTATGAATTGTCATTTCTCTTTGGAAATGAAATGAATAGGTTTTAAATAGATAAATACACTTGCTCGATTGACAGTAATGAACTTAGATCAGTGGATTAATGTACAGACCAAATGAAATTCAGTACTGGCACAGTGATGGACTTGAGACTTGGATCACTGGATAAATATACAGACCAGCTGAAAGTCATTACTGTAATAGTAGTCCTATTTGAACTACTGCATTTTTGTAAATTGGAGATGAATTACAAACATATTTGACCTAGATATCTTTGAGAACTATTTACAGAAGACCCATAGTGGTATTACTAATTTTTTTTGTTTTTTCCTTATTCCTTTTTAGTATGCTGTAGAGTACATTTTAAAACCTGAAGCAATTGATGCAGAGAAAATCGCAGTAGCTGGTGGGTCACATGGTGGCTTTCTGTCCTGCCACTTGATCGGTCAGTTCCCAGAATTCTACAAAGCATGTGTGTCTCGGAATCCAGTCATCAATATTGCAACTATGTTTGGAACTACTGATATCCCTGACTGGTAGGTCGTTACTGTATAGTCTGAGCTATGTACAGTTATATTTTTGTTTGTTTTTTGTCTATTTCCTACGTAGTGGTCATCTTTAGTGTATTTAATTGTATCTGGACTGGGTTTACTGGACAGGTGGTCTGATACACGAGGGAACATATTTTCAGACATGACCTGGGTTATAAGAGTATGATGATTTTATTGCACAATGTGGTATATACCTGATAGCATTTATTCTGCTCAGTGCTGGTATTTACGCACAGCCAAATATAGTGGCAATCTTAAGTATTCAAAAATAGATACTATCCATTCCTATCTTTTTCATCTGATGTTCATGAGATGCATCAACCTGATGAATTTTTGCCGGTAAAGTAACCAGATTTTCTCCTAGAAGAAAATAAGTTAAAACCACTCTGTGGTTATAATATTTTGTTTTAAGTATTACTTTCAAAAGGGAAGGCTGGGTAATCCAGACTGGAATCATTAACTTTTTCCTTTTATTTGATAATACCATTGTGTATGGGATTTGGCCTACATCTTGCCTATGGGTCCAGATTACATGTGCTAAATCAGTTACCCAGCTGCTAGTTGTCTAAGAACTTAGTGCCACTTTTTGCTTTGGAAAGAGGCAACACAAGAGCGCTCTCCCTTGCTAATTTTTTGTTAGTGGTAGCCCTATAATTGGGAACCTGACCTCTGCCAGTTAAGCAAGTCTTTGAAAGTGATAATTCAAATCTTGCCTGGCTGGTGTAATTAAGGTTGGATTCATAGAAGAGCAAGAAAATTGAGTATGCTTGTACCCACTTTCTCTCCATTTTCTGATTTTGTACCGTCTTGGAGTTGTGCGTGTGTGAATATATACATAGGTAGATAGATATGTATACAAACGTGTACACACATACACATAGTTTGGGGGGTTGTGTCATTGTCCTCGGAGTGCGGAGTGAACGTTGTGTGTTTTGCAGTCTTAAGATTGTCACTGTTTTGAGTTGTGTCTTTCCAAGGTTTTACCTGTTTTAAGCATGAGCAATGGCTTGTAAGTTAAACGAGAGAGAATTTTTTGTAGTGTATCCCCTCTGATTATATGGATCGGTGTAGCACTCACAAAGACCGTCTGTGAACCTCTTTGTGGGTAGCATAATGTGAGCCTTTACTCAATGATAAGTTAAGCATGGTCATCCTTAAAATTGGCATTCCTTTGGCCGTGGAGGTTGTGAAACATTTAAAAAGGTTTAAAACGGCTTTAAGTCTGTTATGCAGTATATTCAAAGTTGTGCTCTAAGAAATTCTGCTTCCCTTGAGGAAGTAGCTAAATGCATGGATGTTCTGTCCAATCTTCAGTAAGTTCTTATCAGACTGATTTGTTAACTTTTTCTTTAGCATTCAGAAATATGACTTGGGGCTTTGTCAAAGCAATCGTGATGTGGGAGGCAGCTGTGAAAATGACGTGGCTTTCACAATGGTGTACATATTTAGTTAAGAGTCTGTGCTACCTATCACCATTGGAGTTTTACTCAAAAAGTAGAATACATCAACATGGGGTTACAGCAGTCAGACATCTTGAAGGATATAGAGGTTAATATGCTTGACAGCTGAATCTATGAAACTGCTACAGGTCATTATGTGTGGAATAAACAGGAATACAGCTACTTTTTACACTAACCCAACTGCAGAGTGTTATAAAGCTTTTAATTTGTAAATCAGAATTTTCTCATGACATTTTTTTTAAGATGGCAGATAGACTGCAAGCACCCTCTCTCTGTTGCTTCACACCTTTCCTTTTAAAACTACAGTTATAACCATTACTGGACAGACAAAATCGGCTCCAAATGCTCTACAAGCAAATCTGAAGCAATTCTAATGCTTGGGAAGAAAGCGTAAGCAAATTTGAGTACAATTGTATTCCAAAAAAAAAAAAGGTCTGCTGGAAGCAAGTCTGCAGCTCAGAACACATGTACCCAGGCCTGTAACTTAGTATTTGAAGAACTCTGCTCAACTACAGATCACTCTGAAATGGCTAACATTCCTGAGCAAGTGGACTCTCAAGTAACAAAATCAAAATTCTCATAGATCACTTCACCAGAGAAAGAAGTGATTGCAAAAAGGCAGAAAACATCAAAACAGCAAGACACTCCTAAATCAAACAACAAACCTAAGACTGAGACAGCATACAATATAGAGGAACTGAAAACGGCCCTTCTTCCAATCCAGTCTGCAATCCAAAACCTCTCAGACCAGCTGTCAAGCTTTGGCACCACTCTCGACCATATTGCTTCAAGACTGGATTTAACTGAGGCTAAGTCAGTGGCAAACGAAATGAAGATAGAAGAACTACAATGGCAATTAAAGGCTAAGGATACAGCTATTGAAGAAATAAATCAAAAGCTAATTGATCTCGAAGCACGGAGCAGAAGGAACATTGTACTTATAAGCGGAGTTCCTGAGGTGTATGATTAGACGAAACTGCAAGATGCACTTGAAAAGATATTCTGTGCTCTCCTGGATGACAAAAATCTTGTTAAAGAAATAATGATGGAGAGAGCTCATAGAGCGCTTCGTAAATCTCAAAATACTGACAACCCTAGGCAAATTTATGCCAAGCTGCTGAAATATTACCATGTTCAGAAAATAATGGATGCAGACAAATCCAAGAGACTGATCATGTGGAATGGCTATAAAATCACATTTGCTCAAGATCTTCCAGTTCAAATAAAGCTTAAAAGACAAATGCTCTCTCCTTACTGTGCTTTTCTGATTCATAAAAACATCAAATTCCAAATGAAATACCCTAATACTTCCGATATAAAGAAAATACAGTATCAACTCACCTAGTGAAGCCAAAACAGCTTTTATAGGAGCCTTTAATGAACTGCCACAGTTAACCTTAATGTGCTGACTCATGGGATGGTATAATACAGTCTCTTCAGCAACTTGCAATTCCTTTGGTTGTTATGACACTTGTGAGTTGGATGCTATGAATATTGAAAGAAAAATTAACCTTGACAGGGAAAAAATAAACAGCAGCAGATATCTAGGTGCTTGAGGTGCTTTATTCCAGTTTTGAAATTCTACTGTCATCCAGAAATACAGGGGTTTCCCATTAAGAAGCTGCAGAAAGAAACTGGGGAGGGCTGCACTGGACAAATGTATTTTCCCTTCAGGACTGAATTGGCAGCAACACCACCTTCCTTGTTTACTTCCTCCTTCCTTAAGACTCAGCATTCATAAGGAAAGTAGTCACTGGTAAACCGGTTGATTGCAGTTCTGAATTAAATCAAGCACAGAATAGTTCCTGTGCAGAATTAGACCGAATTGTGGTAAGCAGAAAACAGAACTCTACCATTCTGTCCGGCTGTTGATGAGATGTGGTGAAACGAGAGTCTTTGTTTCTTCCTCCAGGTTCAGTATGTAATGCATGTTTATTTAGACCTACAGCTTACCATTGCAGTGCCTTGCTTGATCGCACTGCATAGACTAATCCTGACTTGCCTGTCACTATCGGAAGTTCTATCAACTGTTTATACAAATAACTGAAATGCTCTACCATAAGATTTAAGTGGAGTCGGGCACAGTGTTAACTTTCATAGTCTATCCCTCCTGTGACTGTACAGGCAATGGTTTGGAGATAAGAACATCGAGCACATTATATTCAGTGTTTGTTTTTTTTGGAACAGCTGTACACTAACATAATCTTAGGCATTACTCAGCCAAATAAACAAAAAGCCAAAGCTTTAGGAAGCAGCCTACTCAAATAAAACGTAAAAGGTTATTTGATAATATTGCCAGAATATATAAAGATGCAAACCAAGGAGCTATCACGGCACCAAAATCACAAAAATGATAGTCCACAGGAATCAGATAATGCAAAATAAAATCCAAAATGCAGAGTTTAACATAAAAACGAACAACTTTTATTTACATAGGTGAGCACTTTCGCTAAGTAGCTTCATCAGACCTTATAACCACATAAAGCATCAAACTCTTTTATACATAAATATACAAGCCCGCCTAAAAATCAGTTAATCAAAGCACATTCTTAAAGGTAAAGAATGCATCAAAGCAGTTCTAACATAAGAAATAGAACTAACAACCCAAGCCCAACATAATAAATGTAAAAAATGTATATATATACAGAAATGCATAGATACAAGAGAAAAAATACAAACATTATAGAAACCTAAACATATAACAATATATATACATATATAAATATAAATAAAACACACAAATGCATCATATAAAACTAATATGACCATGTCTACATTAAAACTATTTATGCAATCTCCTCCTTCTTAAAGCAGGCTTAATAGATGCTTTTCCATTTAACCCTAAACCCCTATCTGCTTGAAGTGTAATAATCCAGCAAGTTTCTCTATACTCTGTATATGTCCTAACATCACCTTCTCTTATACTAACATTAATGGATTCAATGACTCTAAAACTAAAGGTGTGTTGTGGGCCAAGACCATTGACATGTTTAGATAGGGCATTATTAGGGAAATTCTTCCTGATGTTATATAGGTGCTCCCTCATCCTATCTCGTAAAGCTCTATCTGTTTTTCCCACATAAAATGCCTGGCAGTAACTGCATTCAGCAAGGTAAACCACATGTGTGGTCAGACAGTTATGATGACCTCTAAACCTAAAACTCTTATGCAGGTTAGGATGGGGGAAGTCTTCCCTGGTATTGATGTAACTACAGAATTTACACGAACCACATGGTTCAGTATGACCAAAATCCGTGCTCACCTTACTCAGATTACTATAACATAACATCCTCTTAAGGTTCTTGTGATTCTTGAATCTAAATCTTGGATTCTCACCTACAATATTCCCTATATCATCATTGACTAACAGTATCGGCCAGTGCTGTTGAAAAAGTTTAGTAACATAATTAATATCACTAGAATAATGTAAGGGAATTTTAACAGTCCGAACAATTCTGTCACAAGAAAGTGCAATGGGCGAAATATTAGAACTGAAAAAAGGTTTCGCTCTCGTCTCCCTCAGAGAAACCAAATCTTCCCATTGTCTTTGTAACCCTGCATGAGAATAACCCCTATCTAAGAGGTTATCATAAATATTTAACAACTCACAATGAAAGCCTGAATCCAAAGAATTCATCCTTGAGGCTCTAATACCTTGGCCTCTAATCAAATTCTTGAACACATAACCCGGATGCATGCTTGTCCTAAAAAGAAGTGAGTTCCTATAACAGGGTTTCCGAAATACACCTGTATTAATGATGCCTGAGTCCAACTTCTGAACAAACACATCTAAAAATTCAATAAAATCAAACGAAAATTTATAAGTAAAACTCAGGCAATAAGTTAAACTATTCACGACTTCAAAAAATTCACTGAACGATTGCTGGGAACCTCCCCATAAAATAAACAGATCATCAACGAAACGCCTATAAAAAAGGACATTATCCTTAAATTGAGATTGTAAAAATAATACTTCATCCTCCCATTGAGCTAGGAACATGTTGGCGTAGCTATTGGCACAAGAAGTACCCATAGCTACGCCATGTTTCTGTAAGTAAATATCCTGATCAAAAATAAACACGTTATTACTAAGTACTGTTTCTAAAAAGAAACAGGTAAGGTCTATCTGTGTATTTGAATAATCACTGTGTGCACTCAAATATTTCTTAACAGACTGAACACCATAGTCGTTCGGTATCATAGTAAATAAGGATATTACGTCCATAGTAACAAAAGCTATATTACTTGGATCTGAAACATCCTTTAAATACTGATAAAGATCTATCAAAAATTGCTTTGTATCTCTTAAAGCTGTAGGATTCAAACTAATTATGGGTTGTAAATATTTCTCTACGTAAAGGAAGAGTGGTTCTGTAACCCAACCATTACCTGCCACTATGGGTCTCATTGGGGGGTCAGTGGCATGTTTATGTATCTTGGGGAGTCCCTGAATAATAGGAATCAAAGGATTGTCCACATTTAAGAACTTGAACATATCTTCAGGAACTAAGTTGGCTTTCCTAATATCAATTATATCATCCCTAACTGCATCAATAACTCTATGTACATCAAGGACTGAGATTTTCTGATAAAAGATTGCATCATCAAACATCCTGTACATTGCACTCTTATACTTGACAGTATCCATCAAAACTATCCTGCCGCCTTTATCGGCAGGTCGGATAACTAAAATATCATTGTTCTGTAAGGCAGAAAGTGCTTTCCTTTCCTTAAATGTCAAATTATGTTTCAAAGGTGTCCTTGAACCATCTAGTCTATCATTATAGAAACGAAATATAACATCTTCAGTTAGCTTACAATAAACCTCCACCAATGGATGATTAGAAGGTACAAAGCTACTCGGTCTCCTCAAATCTAAATCAGGTCTTGCACTGTCTCCAATATTACTGGTCGAATTACCATAAATAAATTTTAACATAACATCTCTACAAAATAATTTCAAATCTAAAATAGTATCTGCCAAACAACTGGGTCGAGAGGGTATAAAATTCAGGCCTTTATGTAAGACATTACACTCTTCTCGTGTTAGAGTATAGCTAGAAATATTAAAAATTAATGAGTTGGGGTCTTGCCCCACATTTTCTTTAAATTCTGGTTCGAGTGCAACTCCCCTGATAACTTCCTCTTGTATCTGTTTCTGCTTGTCGACCTGCCCCTTCCCCCTCCCCTGTTCATTCGGACAGGTAAAGGAAAAGGAAGTTGGTTCTCTGAAGCCTCTAAGTTGGGACTGTTGGTACTGCTTTGCCTGAGTATTTGATAATATTGTTGTTTACTCGGCCAAATAGAGTAGTCAATAATAGATTACCTAATACCTTTTAAAATATGGAAAATAATGTTGGTTTCAGTATGGTTATACACAATTTTATTGCTATTCCCAGAGTCCTTAAGAGTCTTTAACTTGATGAATGCTTCTTTAAGCATAACGTGTATGTGGCACTCATCCTCCTAAAATATCTGCATTAAGCTGTTCTTTCATGTTTAATACTCATGTTTCTTGTGAGCTGATTTTGATGTTGCACTATGTTTACTGTGCCAGGTTATTAACAGTTATAATTGCAGCGATGATGTAGAGGTTTATGCTGATAGTTACTATCACATCTTGTGATGTGAACTTTGCGTACATTATTGTTTTATTATTCACACTTGAAACTTGATCTTCTCGTTATGGTTATAATATGTATGAAGATAATTTCTACTGTTAAAGAACTACAACAAGTTTTCAGTGTTATTCTCCCCTTAGGTCAGTTATTTTTAGGGTTAGGCTTGGGGATGTATTTGGAGATTGATGATGCTACGATGACAGTAATGTACATGTCTCTACTACAGATTGCTTTCATACTTTCTAAAGAAAGAGCTAAAATCCAAATAGATTATTATGTTACCTAAGTTTATTGTGAACAAATAATGTGGTCTAACGTCAGAGGCCTTCAGGAAACTAAGAAAAAAAGCTACTTATGCACTTAATCTTTAAGTCTGATGCTAATGTCATTTTTCTCCAAGAAACACATTTCATGAATGGTGACTGGGGATAGTGACAGGAAGAAGAAATGGATAAATTCAATAATAGTTTCGGGCAGCTGTACCAGCTCAAAAGGCATGGCTATTATTATCAAAGCCTCTTTTAAAGAGCATATTTTAGACTTCGGTCAGGACGAAGAGGGTAGGCGGTGCTATTTTACCAGTCTAAAAGCCCCTGTCACTAGAACCTTTTTATTTATGAACCTATATGGCCCCTGTACTAAACAATAAGATTTTATTATTGAGATATACAACCTCTTAAAAAGATTCCCATAACATGAATATATATTGGGAGAAGACTGGAATTTGATGCAAGACCCTACAATAAATGGAACAAATAATAACCATCAAGACCTTCAACCTGTTAGCAGTAGAGGACCTAGTTACAGAATTTTCAGTAATAGATCCCTACAAACTCAAAAATGACACTAATCCCAAGGTAAATTACACATATTACTCAACTTGCTACAAATCATGGTCCAGAATAGACTTCTGTCTAATCTCAGTTTTCTTTGTAAAAGTAGAGCTTAATTATGGTGCTGAACTTAGATTTCTGTCAGATCATTCTAGAATAACTCTCAAAATAAACTGGTCAAAAATTAACCATGATAACTTTAAATGTTTTGTACGGTCCCTAAAGCCCAACCTTTTGTTAAAGCAAGACATCAGACAGGAAATAGCTCTCTTGATGACTTAGAGAATAACTTTCTAGACATTGATATACCCTTTGACATATGATGGGCGTCAATGAAAAATATACCCTTTGACATAAGATGGGCGGCAATGAAAATGAGGATAAGAGGCATTTTAATTCACAAAGCATCCTGTTACAAAAACATAATCAAGGATAAAGAGATTGAACTACATTCTGAAATTGAGCAAAAACTGCAACATAACTTTAACCTAGAACTTGAAAATAATCTGCTGAAATTACAAAAAGATTTATATATGGTACATAGTCAAAACTATTCTTTTACAAAAATGAAACTTCTCACTAGATATGCAGACCTGACACAAAAAAATCCACATTATTAGCAAAACTAAAAAAGGCACACCAGTCAGCACCCAATATAACCAAAATAACATATAACAACAAAACAGCAAATACAAATCGGGAAATAATGGTTATCTTTGTAGAAATTTGTACAAAACTATATGGACCCCAGAAACAAATCTCAGTAGAACACTGTAAAAGTTTTTTTAACAATATAAAATTTCCATCAATTGAAAGTCATTAAGCTGACCTGCTAAAAGCACCCCTCTCAATTGAAGAAATCACAAATGTAATTAAGAAGCTGAAGTTAAATAAATCTCTGGGCCTGATGGGTTCAGCTCTGTTTACAAAACCTTTGCATCCAAACTCTCACCCATTGTCCTGAAATTATATAACTTTATTACTAAAAAGGGCTTTACTGACCTCTACCTTAATAACTCTGGCTATTTTCATTCCAAAACCTAATTCTGATAATAAGAACCTCATGAACTACAGGCCAATTGCTCTTATAAATATAAAAATTCTGACTACAATTTTGGCCAACAGTCTCAAAACAATACTATCCAGCATTATGTCATCTGAACAATCTGGTTTCGTGATGGGCAGGCAAACGTGGGACAATGCTCTCACTCTAGATGCAGCTGTTCAACTACTGAGGAAAGATGCACTCCAGATATGTTCTCACATTGGACACAATTAAAGCATTTGATAGAATAAACTTAGATTTTTTATACTTAATAGTGTCATATTACAGTATCCCTAATAAATTCATTGAAGTAAATAAAAATGCTTTACAAGTCCTCCACCATGATACTTTTATTGAACAAGACAGTCTAACCCAATAAAAATAATTGATGGTACTAAACAAGGCTGCCCCCTATCTTTTTAACCTCTATATTGAACCCTTATTTCTATACATAAAAACAAAGAACATTTCACCATATTCCAGGGATTCTACATAATAACCTAACCTTAACACCATATACAGATGACATTAACATATACTTTCATCTGCCAAATACGAACTTAAACAAAATCCTAAATGCTATTGAGAATTTTTCTAAAGTGTCAAATTATGAAATCAACACCTTGAAATCCTTCATCTTCCCACTTTAACCCCCTGGGTCATAATATAGCTTATTTTCCACTCACTTCTATTAAAAGAAGCTACTCATTTAAATACTTAGGAGTTAATTTTGAGCATAATAATAAATCAGATATGCAAAATAACCTTCTAAAAAATGGATGGCTGTTCTGCAGAGATGGGAAAACATGAATTTCCCACCATTAGCTAAAATTGTAATAGTTGAAATGAATATTCTTCCGAAACCTTCTCTACCAGCTCTATAAATATATACATGTACATTTTGCATGTAAAAATCAATTTCTATTTTCATAGCCTATTGTTAACAAGCGATCTTTAACAATAGGCTATGAAAATAGAAATTGATTTTTACATGCAAAATGTATATGTATATATTTGTATCTATTTTTTGATTGCCAAATGAACTAAGGTTGATATATTTCCAGCCATGTAATATATTGTCTTGGATAAAATCACAGACTTAATAATCTGGTTAAATAAGAGGTACCACATCATTATAAATTTTATTTAAAGTACATAAGGGTTATATATTATTATGACAGCTACTTAGTAGGGCAGGACCAGCTGAAATGTCACACTGATGGGGGAAGGGATGTGAATTTAACATGTGTACCAATAACACTTTGTTTTACAGCACAATAAACCACTCCCATGCCTGATAAAAAGCATATATATATTTAGAAAGCTTGTGAGGAAATTATTACTCTATTTATGTTTTACTTGGATCGCTCATCTGTGTACTTAATAAAGGATTTTCGACTGGAAACAGACTGCCTGCCTTGCTTGGATTACTTTCGAATACTTAGTAATTCTGTATAATTATACATTTTCTATTATTTTTTGTTTTGTTTTGTTCTGATTTAAGATGAGTTTAAGTTCGCTACTTCTACTGCTATTGTCTGATCTGATTAATATACAGTGATTAACTAGAAATATATGGACGGAAAATCTTCCACACAGAGAAGTTTCTTACACTGACTTGTTTTTGGACTCTACAGTTTAGTGGGCTGTTTTGAAACTTGGGGATAAAACGGAGATTACTTGTTTTTTAAACTAATTTTTCAAGGATTTTATCGAGTATGTGAAAAGTGGAGATGGGAAAAAAGTCAGTGGTGTGGAATGGGTAAGTTTTTTGGGGGTGGTGTTTAACAATGGCCGTTTTCCATATATCCAATTTGATGTTTTGAGATCGATATGAAACATTTGAAGAAGGAGTAAGACTATGAAGTCCTTGCATATGAATTAGAACTATGGGAAAATACTGTCAGGACACCAGGTTGTTAATTTTTTAGTTCTTCAAGTAGTGGTACTGAGTGTTTAGCTTTGAAATGGAAAGTGGGAATGTGGGGGGGTTAACGGGAGAGGAGGGGTTATTAATGGAATCAGGGATGGGAAGTGTAGTGAAGTGGAGGCTAAAATCAGTGGCTGTGAGATGAGGTGAGATGAAGAGTGGATGTTAGCTGTATTAGCATAAACCTGTAAGTCAGTTGACATCTGCCCAGAATTTTTTAGGTGAGTTAAGAAGAGATAGCCAATGCCTTTTTTATAATTTGACTTTCATGTCGTCTGATTGCCTGTTCATCTAGACTTCATAGCATGGTATGGGGTTGCCTGGAGGTTGAGGATGGATCGTTTTGAAGGGCAAACCCAAAAATAGATGTCAGACAATTGTTATTGGTATTCAGTGTCATGGATGGAAGAGTACACCATTAAGGAATATGGGCTTATGCCAGTGCCAGAATTCATGTAGGCCTTTATATTTATCACAGCATTCACTGGGCAAGGCTACAGCTGTCAGTGCACATTATCCATCTGCAAGTGTTTGTCACTTTTTCATCACATAGTCATCATTGAGTGCAAGCTCCCCTGTAATTCTGACTACATTTATGCTGTGACTAGGACAGCAGGCTCTGGTAACTACCTGTGGAGGATTGTGTAGCTAAGTATGTCCTCCTTTAAGATGATCCCAAGCAGGACATGAGGCAGGACCCATTCCAGGGAAGACCTATGCTGTCAGGCCTCCCAAGACTTGTTGGGAGGGGGCTCTTCAGAAGCGAAACCAGGCTTAAGACCTTTGTAGAAGTCCTCTGTGATACCTTCCAGACCCTTCTGTCTTATTTTATTTGCTGATAGGAATAATTGAACTGAGCAGAAGACATTTTCAGTGGAGGGCCAGAGGGAATAAGCTCCCAACAGAATGAATAACTGATTAAAGTAAACTTTTATCAGAAAACTTGCAATCTGAAGTAGGATATCCATTTGTCTGCAACCTGTGGGCCTCACCCATAATGCCCTGCTCTACCCTCATGACCTCAGATTGTATTCATAGCTCTCAGCTAAGTGGTTATTTCTTACCTGTTATTTCTGTGTGGTTTAGTTTTCCTCTTTTTTCTAGTTTTATTTTGAGTTGTGTGTGTGTTGGGCCTGTGTGTCTTTTTGTTTTAAGTTACTTTTTTTATAGATTATGGCTGATCAGCCTAAGCTATATTCTTCTCCTCCAGGCCTACCTCGGTAGCCTCGCGAGATCTATAATATTTCTTTCGATGCTGGTCTGGGACCGGATGATGAGGATCCCAGGCCAGGCCCAGATGCAGATGGGAGTGCTTCTGCCTCCCCTGCTCAACAAGCTCTTTTTGCCCACCGCCGTTATCTCCAGGCCAGCTATCCGGGTCCCGGGTTCGAGCAGCGAGCAGCCGGGCGAGGTGGGGGTCGGCGCCCGATGATGAGAGTACTTCGACCCTGCCCACCCACTGCCCCGGATCCGACCTCTCCGGAGCTGGGATGCCGCCCCGGATCGGGGATCGATGGATCAGTGCTCCTTCGCCGCGCCGGTCTGTCTGTCCCGCCGGATCCGGCGATTGGCGCCGACTCCGGTCCGGGCCGATCCAGAGGCGATTGTGGATGGGGGCCTTTGGTGAGTGGCTCTCCCCTTGACCCTCCTTGCTTTGATGAAGGGAGCTCTCTTCTGAGGAGGGGCCCCCCCGGCACTTGTTCCCTGTCGTCCAGCGCTCCGCTGCTCTGGTTGGGCTTCCACCCACCATCCCTTTCTGTCTGCTTTCTGTGCCCCAAGTTCCAAATCATATCCAGAGGATATCATTTCCTTCCTTCTTTACCTTCCAAAGAGTCCCCCTCCCAGCGTCCCACCCCACCCGTCAACGGAGGCTGGGCAGAGTCATGCCATCTGCTAAAAAAAGAGCTATCCAGCCCGCCCCCCAGACCAGTTTGGATCAGGTTCTACTCTGGATTCTTTTAGTGCAAAAAAAGGAGGGGACAGACCAATCCTAGACCTCTCTCTCTTGAATCTGGCTCCCAAGAAAAATTCCAAATGGTCATTGCTCCAATTCACTCTCCTCCCCTCCTGGGATCACTGGACTGCTCGACTTAGACCTCAAGGACCTCAAGTACTACCACATCCTGATGGACATGGACCAGGAGGTTTCTCCGCTTCAATGTTCTAGAGATGAGCATTTGTGAGAGGCCATGAGAGTTTGGGAATGGGCAATCTCCACCAATAATTCTAATAGCAACGCACATTCGGTCGTCGGGTCGCTGCGAGCGGCAAAGCTCCGCACGCACACTTCTGACCCCGGTGGTTGGTCTCTCAATTGTCCAGAGAAACGCCGCAACGACGGGGAACCGACATCGCGATCCATCTTTTGCTTTTGCCCTCAAACAAGTACCCCAAAGAGACGCTCTGGTGCATGCTGGCCACGGTCTCTGTATGCCTATCCACCCCTTGCCTCTGATGCCAAGTTCTTCAGTGACTTTCTAACCACTCTCTTAACGATGGTGCAGCCCAGTTCCACAGTCAAAGTACAAGTACAACTGGCGGCAATTTCTCACTATCTGGCCGACCATCCTGAAGCCTTAATTGTGTCAAATTTTTTGTTTTTTTTTTTTCTTCTCAGGCCCCTATTCTGGTCCTACAGGCCTTGACCGCCCTCCTTTCGGCCAGCCGGCTGGGGTGGATCAAAAATTTGTCCATAAGACAAGCCTTTTTTTTAGCCATTACATCGGCAAAGAGAGTTATCTGGACGTCTCCTCCTCAGGACCCCGCCCTCTTCTCTTCCTAAAATCGCTTCTGAGCAAACATCAATCAGTCCATTAACCTCCTGTTTTTCTTCCTAAATATGAAAATTTATTGGCTTATCAAGCTTCAGGAAGGCTCCGCGTGAGGGGTGTTCATGCCCATTCAACCCAGTATCTATCTCGGCCGCAGCCTTCTCAATGCCTCTAGATGATATTTGTGCAGCAGCCACGCGGGCTTCAATTTAGAAGTTATGTACTCACCATAACGTTCATCTGAGAGTAGTATTCATTTGTCTGCAACCATCCCCGCTCCTCTCCCCCTGGCCTTTCAGTCCTTCATATTCTATGTTACCTTTTTAGGGTGTTGTTTGTTGCTTTAACAAACGATCATTATACATGTACTCAGACATAGCTCCAAGAATTCTACCACCTTACTGGAAACATTTACTGCATTCATTAAATTACAGTGATATTTAAATTATGTATATAATAACGTACCATCCTTAATAGTTTACGCTAAACATTAGATGTTATGTAGTCCTATCTCACCTACATTCTTACCCGTGGGTTCGGACGATTTTACTAGCTCAAAGTCTCTTATTGGCTGGGCTAAGTGGGTATCCCATGGTGCACTGCTCCATATTCCAGATCTTGTTTGCCACTTGTGTAGCTCGGACGTGGTCTCGTTTGGCTGTGGCTAACTACCCTCTTTTTTGCTATTTCTCTTAGAGAAATTTGATATTTCATTCCCAAAAGCTATTTTGATAGCTCTTTCTTGTTGCTGTGTTTGATTGTGTTAGTTGTGTTTTTTGGTATCCCTAACTGTTCCAGCGGGCTAGGCCCATTTTAGTTAGAGGACCTAGTCCTCCCCTCTGTTGTTAGATAGACTATTAGTGTGATTGTGTTTTGTCTGTTTGTCCCCTTAGAAGAACCGTTTCTGTTAAAGGTTCTTAGATTCTGTCGCGTAGAGTTTTTTCTGGTGTATCTACTTTGTGTGTTGTTCCTGCCCTTTTTTGTGATTTGTGTCTAGGTGGTTTCGCTTAGCGCTAGTTATAAGATGTCTAAGGATCAGAAAGAGCATAAGCCTTCTGGCTTTAAAAAATTGTCCAAATGTGGATATAAGATGTCCATCACGGATGGACACTCTGTGTGTGTTTACTGCCTTGGAGCCATCCATTTACAGGAGTCGTGTAGCTTTTGCCACGCGTTCAGTCCTGGGGTGCTACAGGAGAGGAAAAATAAATTAATATTGAAGGGACTCCTAAAACCGTCCTTTGAGGAAGCTATAGACTTGGCTACAAGTTCTCAGTCAAAGTCCAACACTTCCAAGGCTAAGAAAAGGTCTCTGGCTCCATCTGTCTCTTCGGAGTCTCCGGTGAAGATTACTGTACTGGGCTCTACTTCCTCGTCTCCACTGTCCTCAGGGCCACAGGAGGTATCAGTGTTAACTGAATTGGTATCGGCTCCTATCATTCTTAAACCCATTCGGAGCCGGCCGCCCAGTGTGATGCATGGTTCACCTGACAAGAGATCCCAATCTCCATCGCTCTCCTCCAAATCTTCCAGGCTTTCTGATTTGGATGTTGATAGGGTCATGCAGAGGCTCCTGCAGTCGCCAGTGTTGGCTAAATTGTTCTCGGCTCCGACCCACCCGGCTCCGGAGCCAGTTCCTATGACCGTTTTGATGATTCCTCCTCCGAGCACATCCTTGTCATCGGAGCCGGTATGCTTCACTCTGAGTGATGTTCCGCCGGCTCCGATACCCCTCAGGGTCTATCGGTGCCGACCTCGGCTCCGACCATGTCTGTTCCGTCCACAGGGTATGGGACTCTGGTCTCTTCGGTCGGACCCGAGGGGGATACTTCGGGACATCTGTCGGTTCCGAGTCTCCTACTCGGTGCATTGGCTCGTGGGACCCCGGTCCCGGTCATGGCCTCGGAGGCTGGCCGGTCCTCGGACTTGGGCGACCGGCTTTAGAGGCCATGCGGAGCGTGCTGGCCAGGTCGTCGGCTACATCACCCGGGTCGGTCATTCCGTCCCCCACCACCCCAGCGAGAGCCTCTGATGCTCACCTATCCATGGACAGTAGAGTGCCAGGCCCTAAGGATACCCCCACGAGCGGTCCCCAACTTTCTGAGAGTCTCCCAGAATTCATGCCTGAGGAGCCTACTAAAAAGCAATTGTGCAAGAGGAAGCACATAGACTCCCAGGATGAGTCTCTTACCTTGGATACTGACCTCGAGGAATCAGAAGAGTCCCCTAAGTCATCCTCTGATGATGTTTCCTTCTCCGATATCCTGGAGATACTGAAACAGAGGTGACTGGCCTTCCAAAGCTCCTTCTGAGGAGGAGTCAGTATTCCTTAAGGCTTTTGGTGCTCAACCCTCCGCCTCCTGGATGTCTCCACCCTTCGACAAACTTCTTGACCTCATTTGTCGAAGAGTGTGGGAAAACCCCGATTCTGTGGAGCCATTGCCCAGGTGTCCCAACAAATTCCTTTCCTCCCCCCAGGGCAAAGAGTTTCTGTCTAAAGGAGTCCCTGTAGATGCCATGGTGGTGGTGGCAGCCACCCAGAAGGAAGTAGCAGAGTCTTCTTCATCCGTCCATCCTCCTAACAAGGAGTCTAGGACCATGGGATTGGTAAGAGAAGCATACCCTATCTTCAGCAACCTTCACTCTACGGTTGCTGAATTATCTGTCTCACTTCACACGGCTCCAGAGAGATCTCCTCGGAGTTGGGAGATACTCTTGCAGGTAACATAACTGAGGCGGTGGCTCAGATGGTTAACGCCCAGGTCTCTACCCTCAACTCCATTGCTAACTCGTCCATGCGACTCATTTCATATGCAGCCAAGGCAGCGAGTAGGGCAGCAAGCTCAGGGGTCGCCCTTAGAAGGCAAACCTGGCTGCGCCTGTGTCACTTTGCGGAGGCCTTCAAGTCTTACTTCACTGACGCCCCCTTTGACGGTTCCTCCTCGTTTGGGACCAAAGTGGAAGACACCTTCACCAGGTGCGAGCAGTAGGGAAAGACCCTGTCTGCCGTAGGGGTCTGTTTTTCCCTTCCTTCTAGGCCTTATCCCAAGGCCCAGTGGGGGGGGGGATGTGGTTCAAGAAATCACAGAGGTTTTTTCCTGCAGAGGCAGGGGAGGGGGGGTTATTCAGGGAGACATTGCCCCAGGGGCAGAGGGGGCCCCCCGCAATTCAGGAGACCGCGACTCCTTCCGTGGCTCTCCATACTCTAGTTCCTGAGGGTGTGCCCGACTGCGCTTATCCGGAGCCAGTCGGGGGTCGAATTTCCTTATACCCGGAAGCCTGGGAGAGCATTACCCCAGGACAGATGGGTATTACGGATAATTTCCGGAGGTTACCTCATTCCATTCTCTTCAGTACCCCCGCCAATCAGAAAAATCCCAGACGTTCCACCCAGTCAAAGGGATCAAGCAGCCTCAGTGGTCTCACAGCTGCTAGAAAAAGGAGCCATCCATCGTGTCCCCTCAGACCAAATCGGATTAGGGACTTACGCAAGATTCTTTTTGATGCCAAAAAGAACATGGGACCTGAGACCATACTAGATCTCAGTCAACTCAACAATCACGTACACAAGTCCAAGTTCCGTATGGTCACACTACAATCGATTCTCCCATTGTTGGGAGAGGAGGTACGGATGTGCTCCATCGACCTCAAGGATGCTTACTACCATGTCAAAATGGACAGAGCATCCAGGAGTCACCTATGCTTCCAGCTGGGAACCAGTCACTTCCAGTTTCGAGCCCTGCCCTTTGGTCTCACCACAGCCCCCAGGGTGTTCACCAAATGTATGGCGGTGGTGACGGCTCACTTGAGATGTCAGGGATTCCAGGTGTTTCCGTACTTGGACGACTGGCTCCTTACCGCCCCCACCAGGCATCAACTAGTTCAAACCAGGGACGCTACCATCAGTCTATGTCACCGGTTGGGCATAACAATAAATTGGTAAAAATCTGCCTTATTGCCCTCACAGCGTGTCACCTTTATAGGAGCAGATTTAGACACCATTCGAATGCAAGCATTCTTACCACAAGAAAGGATCACAGTATTACAATAGGTACACATGCTGATTCCCCTGAGACAAGCGAAGGCAAGACTGGTTCTCCAACTCTTAGGGACCATGGCAGCAACTATCATGTTGGTCCCTCTAGCGAGATTACACATGAGACTTCTTCAATGGCTCCTCTTTGTTCAATGGTCTCTCCAAAGACTCCCACTATCTCATCCCATCTTACTCATGGACAGGTGCAAGCAGGACCTCCGTTGGTGGCTGTGCACCAACAATTTGAACAGGGGAAGGCCCTTCGTTCCACCTGTCCCTATTGCCACGGTGACCCCGGACGCCTCCCAGATGGGGTGGGGGGCATTATCTTGGCAGGACAGTCCAAGGCATGTGGCAGGAACACGAGATACGTTTGCATATAAACGTCCTGGAGATGAGAGCAGTGCCTCTTGCATTGCAAGCACTTCAGAAGGTTCTTCCTCTAGGGACAGTTGCGATACACTCAGACATGTCAGTAGTGTAGTAGTAGCAAGGGGGAACCCGGTCCTACCCTCTGTGCAGAGAGGCTGTGCGAGTGTGGCATTGGGCAATAGCTTCCCAACTGTTTCTGGTGGCAACACACATTCCGGGGAAGTCCAACGTAATAGTGGACAGGCTACGCAGAGCTATCCTGATGCTTTACGAGTGGTCCCTGAATCGCCTGGTTGCAGAGCGAATCTTCAGCAGATGGGGTCAGCCTTGCTGCGACCTTTTTGCCAGCCCTCTTAATGCAAAATGCAGCAACTACTTCACACTGATCCCCCCACTGGGGGAATCACCCAGGGATGCTCTGGTTCACGATTGACCCTCCAAGTCTGCTTTATGCTTTCCCTCCGTTTCCCCTGCTGTCAAGGGTGATTCAGAAAGTGCAATCCTTGGGAAGCAGAATGATTCTGATTACTCCACACTGGCCTCGTCAAGTCTGGTTCCCCTTTCTTCAACCATACATTGTGGACACTCCTTGGATTCTGGACCCTCAACCAGATTTACTGACACACATGTCAGGACAGTTCCACCCCTTTCTGATGACCCTCCGGTTGATAGCCTGGCTACTTCACTTCCATCGTTAGTTAGACATCATAATTTTTCACTGGAAGTGGTCCATATATTATCGTCCTCTCATAAACCATCCACTAGAAAGATTTATTCTAGTAAATGGAAAAGGTTCTCTATCTGGGCACATACTAGAGGCATTGATCCTTACTCAGCTCCAATAGATTCAGTTCTGGAGTTCTTGTCTATGCTTTTCTATCAGGGGTCCGCATCAGCCACCATCAAAGTTCAGCTGGCGGAGATATCTAATTTCCACGTAGCGAATGAACCTAGTCTCATGGCACACAGACTGTGCAAAGCATTCCTTAAAGGTGCTCTGTTACTTCGCCCCCCAGTGTCCGAACCTATCATGCCCTGGGATCTCAATTTGGTTCTACAAGCCCTTACTTTGCCATCATTTGAGCCTGCAGCTACCTGTGAATTAAAATTCTTGACATGGAAAACAGCATTCTTAACAGCAGTCACTTCAACGAGGCGGGTTTCGGAAATTCAAGCCCTCTTCCATAAAGATAGGGTCTCTCTTAGACCAAACCCCTCGTTCCTTCCTAAAGTGACTTCCGTGTCTAACATGAATCAGTCCATTGAGTTGCCTGTTTTCTTCCCCCACTTTTCTAACAAGGCAGAATTTAGATTTCACCAATTTGGATGTACATAGACAGTTACGCTTCTGTCTACACTGGACAAAAGATATCCGGAAATCTGACCAACTCTGTCTCCTTTTTGGAAAACCAAATGGGTTCTCCAGTATCCAAGGTCACGCGATCTAGATGGATAGCCAGTTGTATCTCCTTCATCTATCAGGCAGGAGGTAAAAATCTGCCATTTCCAGTCAAGGCGCATTCTACTTGGGCTGTTTCTACATCCACAGCTTATCAAGCTAGATTGTCAATGGATGATATATGTGCTGCAGCTACTTGGGCTTCTCCTCACACTTTTGTTTCTCATTACAAATTGGACGTGGTCTCCAGGGGCAGGACTTCCTTTGGCTCCACAGTTCTCAGGAGTATTTTCCTATGAGCCACCCAGGATGTAGGTGCTAGGTACGCTGTCCCACGGGTAAGAATGTAGGCGAGATAGGACTACATAACATCAAGAAGTTATGTACTCACCATAATGTTCGATGTATGTAGTCCATCTCGCCTCACATTCTTACTTACCCTCCCACCTTCCCCCTTCCTGGAGGATTTGGGGGTTAGGTTGTCATCTACAGAGTCCCTTTGATTAGCTTATTCTTTATATGGATGTGATGTGTGTATGGAGTACAAATGATTTTCGCAGCAAACTAGATCTGGGGATATGGAGCAGTGCACCATGGGATACCCACTTAGCCCAGCCAATGAGAGACTTTGAGCTAGTAAAATCGGCCGAGTCAGAGCCAATATTCGGCTCCGAACCCACGGGTAAGAATGTGAGGCGAGATGGGACTGCATACATCGACCGTTATGGTGAGTACATAACTTCTTGATAATTGCATTCAGCATTTTAGCATAATTATGGCATCGAAAACTACTAGCCACCAGGTACATTTACAGTATTTATAGACAAACTTTTTAAACACGAGTGGTAGAGAAGCATGTATTTGAGATATTTCACAATTACCAGAGATTAGTTTGAGGATGAGCTATAAAGAACATGATGGGAATAGTGGATGGGAAGCAGGATGAGGAAGAAATGGATAGATGCAACGCCATAACTTGTATGCTCTCCATTTTCTTGGTAAAATAGTGTTCTAACACTTTGAGCTAAACCGTACATGGGATTTCTTTGAAAATATCTTGTAATTTATTCCATATTTTGATACCATATTGGAAAGCCGTAAATCATAATGGTTGAGTGAGATTCAGCAGTTTAGACTTATGATATTGAGATGGAACTTGCCACTACATTATGGGCTGGAAAGGTGGGCATCTGTCAAACTTTGTAGAAAGAAGATGGAGTGGGGCGTTTTCAGCTGCAGTGAGGTGACATGGTGATTAAATTCAAAATAATGTGGTTTCTTAAAGATGCCAAGCCCTATCCCAAGGAACAACAAACAACTTCACAGATTGAGAAGGGTCTTCAGGTATCAGGCAGAGTTGCTACTTCTAGCTGCATGGTCTGTCATCCAAGAGGCTGCATTCAGAGTCCTGACTGTTGTTCAGCATTGTTCATTGGAAGAACAGTTCTCCATGTTTGCCTGACATTGAAGAAAAGACTTGTGGGTTTTTATATGGTTGCAGATGCCCACATCTTAAAGCTGTTAGCTTAAAGCTGTTAGGTTCACTGTCATTTGTTCACCTAACTATCACTAACTATCACTGTTATTCTATCAGGGAACTCAGATGTTACCACTGCCCTCCTTTCTCTGCATTAAACTCCCCAGCAGTCTCCTTCTCCCTATTTCTGCCATGTTTTTAAACTCTATTTTAATTTTTTCTCACTCATTAGCTATCACTTCTGAATATTTTTTTCCTTCCCTAATAATTCTTTAATGGGTTCCACTACCAGTTCCTTAAATTCCTTTCTTTTTAACAGATAAATGGGGAAAGTGTGCCATTTACTTCATTACTCTGTATGTTTACCTTAAGTTTTTATTGATGCACAATCTCGAAATAGTCATTAGATGTGTCAAACTTTCAATTAAATACACATGCTCTTATGAAATATAATTTCTGTCCAGTTTATCCCAATTATTGTAACTTGGGGAATAGTAGTTGGTTCCCCTGATAATTCTCTGTGTTGCAAATTAGGTTCCAATCATTGCCCGTAAATAAAATTCCCTGCTGAAAGCTCATCATTTCTCCCCAAATTGTCTTGAGCTACATAATAGCAATTTTGGTTGAAATATTAATGCATACGAGCATAGTTCTTCTCTGGCAGTAACCTCTTACTATCGTAAATTTGCCATTATTGTCTTTTCTTCCTCTTCTGTCACTATTAGAGCCCCTTTGACAATTGGTGTTACTTCCCCTTTCCTTTGACCCTGATATTTTGCTGAATGTTAAACATGATTTTTTTTGCCAAATGATGTGATCATTTCTGTTTTAATGTGTTTCCTGTAACATTGCCCTCCACTTCTATGCATACAAGGCCATTTACATTCCATGATAATATAATAAGAGTAGCCATTATGAAAGAAATTTATTACTCCCAACTATTAATATGTAACAGTTCTTTTGAATGTTTTTTTCCAACAGTTAGCTTACATGCACACACTGATGTTTGTCAGGCTTATGTCTTATGCAGTTGCTTAATATTATTTACATTTTAATCTATGTCACATTTTCAACAATTTTGAAAATGCTTAAACAAAAAAAGTAATAGATTTTCAGAACCCTCATCATCTTTTAACTTGCAACAAACACACACAACTATATACAGTTTCAAAAAATGAATATTTATCTCACCAGATAGGAACAGTTGCCCCATATCACTGGCTGCACCTACAGGCAGCACTTATTTTAAAATTAATATTGCCCACACTAAAGCAAATATTTAGTATTCCCTGTACTATGATTGCTTTTTTCTCTTTTCTCATCTGTATTTCCCTCCTAGATGTGAAGACCAACTGTACCTTTAAATGTTAATTACACTGTAACTTCTACATTTCTCTCGGCACGGAGTCTTCAGAGGTTTCATGATTCATTGCTTGCACCTGCAGAGAGCTTGTCTCAAAATAAAAGCAGTTGGTAAAGAGGGGAAAAAAAGCTAGTAACTTTGCAAATTCATGAAAGAATCTTTGAATGTTTGTCAGAACAAACTGTTCAGACATTTCATAGTTAATTGGTTGTACCTGTAGAATTCTTGTCTCCCATTGAGAATATTTGCTAATGGAAAAATGTCTAATGACTTTCCAAATATGAGAAAACTACAATTTCCCATGCCTTTCATCATTTTGTCTTACTGTTTTCAAGCATATTTGCTTAAAACCTCTTCTCTGGACATTAGCCTTGATATCCACCCCTGTAAAAAAGAGAAAATTAGTATCTTAATTCTGCATATTATCCGAGTGATGCACTTTTACATCCTCATCCTAGTCTAGTACCCAAGATCATAACATATTAACTTGCTACTTTCCAGACTTTTGTACTTTGTAGAGTGTAAAGTCTAGGTGAATAGCAACTAAGAAAATGACTTTCTTGCTTTAATATGTTTAACATATACAGCAGTCATTGATAACCCCCTTCACTTTTAAAGTATCCCTGATTTCACCCTTACAAAACTGCTTTACAATATAACTTTCAGATTATGTCATCAGTGTTTTATACAGATATTGATAAGAATGGCCAAACAGTGATCAGCAGTTTAATTTCAGCACTCCCAATGTGAAAAAAAACTGTGTGGTAAGTACTGCAAGTTTTAGTAAATTTAGTTACTGGCTAGTAAGTATACTGCCTGGATTAGGTTCATAGGTAGGTACTAGGCTATTGGCCCTAGGGCCTATACAAGCCTAGCCAAAAATGTACCCTGGCTTTCGCCACCCAAGAAAATTATTTTTCTGTGCCCCTGTCAAGCAGAGCTACAGAAGTAATCCCCGGGGTGAATTTCCTATTACTCATCCAATCATCAAGACTTTTCTTGAAGAGTGCTAATGAGGAGCTCTGTGTGACATAGATAGACATTGACATAGATGCCAGCAAAGAAGAAATTTGGACAGCCTAAAAAAAATCAACTGGAGAAGGTTAAGAGAAAACACTGATTGGGAAAAATCCTACAACTGTTCATCAAAAAGCAGTTCAAGTTCCAACTCAAGCTCCAGTTCCAACTCAGTAATCTAGGGGGGGAAAATCAGATATTCTCAGAGCTGATTAAAATAAATAACATCAAAGTGGTAGATCAACTCATGTAACAAAAAGGCTGGAAAATGGAAGAAGCTTTAAATAGCTGTTTAGAAGAACCAATTAAACTGTAAAAATCAAAGTCAAACTGATGAAAAGGTATGAGACTACTAAAGAAGAGAGGTTTCAAAAATTGTCGAATTAGAGGACAGAGCACATATGGGATACATGAGGGTTTTCTGTTGTAGAAGAGAAACAGGAAGGAACTAACTTATTTTATGAAAACTAAAATAAGCAACTAGAGTGGTATTCTACAGCAAGAGTTGTTAATTGAAAGGGCACATTGCATGTTTGCTCCAAACCTGGCCATCAGAAACTAGCCAAGACTTCTAATAGTAAAGATGCAATCCTACCAACAGAAAGAGCTGATTCTGATAAAACTGTGGCAGAAGGACAAGATTGTGGAAAATGTTACTGACTGTACACCAGGCAGAATATAAGCAAATTTATCCCAGCAGTCAGGGAATGTTGAGAGGCGGGTGTGATATTCAGGTTGCTGTATTCAGCTTTTTTCAAAATATTTTTTCCTGGAAGATCAAAGTTATTTTTGATATAGAACAGGCTAAGGAGGAAATCAAATGTTTACCCAGCAAAACATGACCCATCAAACAGAACATGACTCTACTTCTCATTCTTCTGATATTAAAGATAATAAAGCTCATGGAGAGACTTTGTCAGTGAAACTCTTTTCCAGTGTTCCAAAGGAAAATACTTGATAGCGAGAGAGAGAAAAAAAAGCAGAGGAGCTGACTAGAAGAATTTGGAGTACCTTGGACTTGAACCAGAATTTGGGGTTAGGAGATGGAGATGAACAGGAAGAAACCCAGCAACACTGAAATTAGGGAATAAATGGGAGGTAGTAAAGCATCAGTCACATTTGACAAATATGGCTTTACAAGAAAAAATAAAAAGGTTGTACTTTTGTTGACTTTACTAAACTTGTGGGGGACTGAAACTCATATACTCAACTTCTTGTTATTAATGTTAAGGAGGACACTCAAAGCAAAGCGAAAAAATGTAACCAAGTACAACAATTATTTGTTCTTAGTATTTTTATAAAACGTATTGTTATGTAAATTGCACGTTTTGTAGTAAAATGTTTTCAGTCATTGCATTTGATAAAGATAGTAAAGTAAATAAGCCCCTCTTTTCTTCATTTTTAGTTTTATGAAATGTTGGTATTACAATATAAAAAGAAAAAGGCTGGACAAACGATTGCTATGTTAGTATGCTGTAATCTTGGGTTGTTGAGGCAGGGGATGGGGTGTGAAGATGCCCAGGTTATAATATATGTATAATTGATATGTTTTCTCTTATTTTGCATAGGCAAATGGATTAAAGCCCGTGGTTTTCTGTAATAAGTTTTTTTTGTGTTAGCATGTAAATAAGAGAACACTGAATGTAATGAAATGTTTTCCTTTAGCAAAGAAATGTTCAGTATGAGTTGAGAAGTCTGCAGCTAAGGGTAGCTGCACATTTTATACTTATCTTTTCATGGAGACAGACTGACTATATGATCACGCAATAAAGGCTAGAGCCTTTTTAAGGCTAAAAGTTAATGTTTTCTGAAAGCTTACAAGCTGTTTTTTTCACATCAGGGATGAGAATAAAAAGGTAAGACAAGAACAGATGGCAATTAGCGTAAGTAGAAGCATTGGCTACAATTTAGGTTAGGTAATGCCCATGTTTGCAGTTGTCAATTTGAAACATTTGTTCATATCAGAAGGGTTAAACTTCATTATTTTAAGATGTACATAGTTTTGTATGTTGGTTTTGGGGGGGGGGGTTTGGACTTTGTTTAGGAGTTGTCATTATGACAAAAAGTCTTATAAAATGTGGCATAGGTTCAAATGGAGATGACAAGAGAACTGTATAAAAGATCAACCTATCAAACAGTTGTGGGTGCAGATAACACAAAATCTGAAAGACAAAAAGCTGTCATATGTAGCATGTGGGAATAAGTTCTTATCATAATGACTATTCTGTTCATATTATTTTGGAAAGTGAATGGTCTCACATGTATAGACAAAAAGGAAGGAGTATTGAATTAAATTAAGAAATGCAAAGTACAAATAGCAATGCTAAAGGAATCATATTTGGAAAGAATTGAGCATGTGAAATTAAAGAAAGAATTTCAGGAGGGATATTCGGCAGAGTATCTGGGACAAAAAAGGGGAGTACTTATACTAATTGCCAAAGGATCTCCAGTAGTGATAGAAGAGGAAGAAAAAGATAGTAATGGTGGATTTGTGGTAGTAAGGCCTGTTGGCAAGGGAGGATGATTACGCTACCAGAAATTTATATTCCATCTAAAACTGCTGTTATGGAGCTTTCTGCTAGGATTATTACTTATAGTTGGGGACTAGAATTTGATTTGCAACAGTGAGTATGTATCTGGACCATAAGGGAAAATATAACAAAAAAGGGTATATTTCTGAAGACATTTCTGAAAATATTTGGTACAGATAACATGAATTTTCTAGTATGAGCTCAGAGAGAATTTGCATATTATTCCTCAAGGTACAGTAAGTTGGGTAGACTGAACAGAAACTATTTATCACAGGAACATGTGCATTTAATTGAAAGCCCCAACACACATCAAATACATATTTCAAATACACACTAAAGGCAACTGAGATAAAAATGCAGGTAGTGAAGTAAAAGTGAGACACTGGTGCTTCCCCACCTACTTGTTAAAAAGAGTGGAACTTAACGAAAGGGTAGTAGAAATTATTCTAAAGTTAGTAGGGAAGATAGAAATTTCTTCAGAAGTTGTAGCTAGTGAGTGGGATAAATGAAAGTGGAGTTTAAAATAGGGTAGAAATAAAGAAAGAGATATGGTTAAGAAGCAACAGAAATTATTTATAGTGGCTGACCAAGATTAAAGTATTGCAGAATAAGGGGAATCTCACAGAACAAGAAGAGATGCAACTGAAGAATGCTAAAGAGACAATAAGGGAGTACATGAACAATATGCATACATTTAGAACGCTTGCTGTTAAACAACTGCTTTTATTTATATATATATATATATATATATATATATATATATATATATATATATATATATATATATATAATGACTCCAGTGCACATAAAATTTTAGCACAATGATTTAGGCAACTAAAAGTAGAAAGGGTTGTTGCCAAGCCTATAAAAACAAAAATAACCAGAGATACTGTAATGGTTTTAGAGATATTTTTGGAAATATTATGAACATTTGTATATAGCAGAGAAACGTGGAAATAAAGTAAGAGCACAAATTGATGGAAGATTTAAAAATGCCAAGGTTAGAGGTAGATGAGGCAGAGCATTTAATAGTTAAGATAGGAGGAGATGAGATAAAAAGGATGACATACAATCAATCTGCAGGAAAGTCTTCAGGAATAGATGGTATTCCTGGGGAAGCTTGGAAGGTAGGAGGGAAGAAAATGATAAAGATCTGGAAGGTTTTAACAATATTTTAAAATGAATTGTAACACCAAACAACCTGGATGAAAGTTTTGGTGTCTGTAATACCTAAAGATGGTAACGACCAATCAGAACCAGCTCTTTATATAGGCTTATTTCAAATTTAAACCATGATTATAAAGTGCTTATATCTCTAAAAAGACTAAGAGGAAGGATAAAAATAGGAGATAAAATCAGGTACTATTAAGAAGTATGACTTGCAGAGATGGAAAAGAAATGGGACATCAGTTATCCAAAAATAACTACTAACAAGGCTGAGCAGCAAGTGAGAATTCACCAACAGAAAATGGCAGAGAATGATATTGTATTTAAAGATGCTGGTACAGAGAACATACTTATAAGCTGTCACACCTGTACTCGTCAGAACCTTAGCTATGCACCTCCTCCTTCACTTATACAAATAGCTAGACTGCATAAAGGATTAAGAGAAACCTGTAACAGAAAAACAGGAAGTGGCTTTCATGTTTTGTGTCTTTCCAACCTACCAGAGGATGTACATATTTTTAATTGGCACAATTAACATCTTCTAGGCAAAAATCAGGATGACACAATAATAAAATGAAAGCCATCTGATGAGATGTAAATTGCAATGCAGTCTCAAAATCATGGTCTTTTTGTGAAATTGTTTTTTTAACACAGGTAGGATGGTTTCCCCTGGGTCCTAGTGCTTGCTCTGTTGGCACCTCCATTCATATAACCTGTACTTGAATGCCTCCCAATGTCCTTGGATACAACTAGTCACAGCAGAACCCTCCCACCTTAATTTTTGCCTCGGATCCCTCATATTTCCTCCTAATTAATCTTATTATATCAGGGAATGAAAATGCTTCCATTGCCCTACTCATAAAAAAACAGCTTACTTTGTCGAATTCTTTCTCTTTATCAGGACCCACCAACAAAAGCAGTACTTTCTTATACTCTGCTTCTCTCTGGATCACCACTATTCTATTAATAATGTCAATTGTTTGCTTCCTCTCCACAAAACCACACTGATCCTGGTCCCTTAATGTTGGTAACATTTTTGCCATTTTAAAGCCTTTTCAGGATACAAAATTAATGAAGATAAAACAAAAGCTTATAGGCCATTGTAGATATTAATATGATCCACAGGCTTGTTTGGCAAATGTAAGAAAACTGTGTATATTCTGAGCTTCAAAAATGTAACTGCAGTGCACCCTACTGGAAGAAAGCTGATGAAGCAAAGGATTTGTGACTGTGTGTGATCTCAAGCTCAGAGACAGAATGTCTGGACCAGGATATTCTTTCTGTTGTCTTAAGACATAGGTAAATTTCTAGGTTTCACATGTAGTGTGTCTTTTATTGCTTTGGCTTCCTGGCAGGTGCAGATCAAAAGAGAAATGTTAAATTTTAAGTTCTGTGAGCCTGGGAAACTTAAGCAGATGCAACAAGAATGATGTAGTCTGAAATGACTCACCAGTAATGTGTATTATCAATTTAAGGGTTATCTCAGAAAATAAGGATAGCATTTTGTATTTTGTTCTGAAGCTGATAACTCACCAGCACTGTGCCTTCTCTGTAAGTAAAGTTATTTAGCTCTTAGCATTTCTCTTAAAGATGGATAGAAATATAGCCAGATTAGTCTAGCCATTTTCTATACTTGTCAGACTGTACTACAATATTGTTTTAAAGAATTTTCCTGTGATTTCTGAACTATTACCACTGTGTTGAATTGACAAGTAGTGTCTTGTGTTTTTATTATTTATTATTAAATATTTTTAAACCTTTTAACTGTGGCTGGTTTGTGTGTAGAGATATTTAAGCTCTTATGAGTACTCGCATGTATTTGGTGACATTGTATAGGCCACTCGTAAATAGCCTTCAGGTCTTAGTCACACTTACCAATTGGATAATAATGTTGCACAATAGAATTGGACACCCTTTGGTAAGGGCCTTTATTGTAGCTGATAAGGGTGGTTGATGGCAGTCGGTACTACCTTATAGTCTGGGCAGAAGGGGACATAGCTGTGCCAAACTTCCCCAGGAGTGTCCGTGTGTTTGTATACAATTCATATCTGTGTGTGTGTGTGTGTGTGTGTGTCAACTACTTGGGCAGGGACATGAAGAACTAGTTGGACAGACAGGGTACTGGAGGTTTTGACTTGACCACTCGGTTAAGATCTGTACCCTGTAGCTGTGCCAGTGGCGAGTCTTATTAGGTATCTGGAGAGAAAGGGAGAAACTTTACTGTGTGTGTTTACTTGCTATCCTCCCAATGTGGATGGCCCCCACTGGTGCTAGTGGTGAGGATTGAGGCTCCTTGATTACTGGGCCAGTGCACAGGTGTCTCATATTAATTGTTTGGCAGTGGTGGGATATTCACATCAAATATTAATTGGTTGTTAGTGGTGAGTTAGCCACATCACATAATAATTGGCTTGTAGTGGTGTGAATAGTGAATTCCTGTAGCTTATGTACAGTGATCACTGAAGGTGTTTTTGTACTCTAAGTCAACCACGCAGTGAACATTCAGAGTTCCGATCACAATTGTTTTATTTTGTTTGTTAACTTAGTTAGTCAGAGAGAGCAAACATGCATGTCAGCAGAGGAGTATGGTAAGCTGACAAGGAGCCATTTGGCTGAGATGTGCCAGGCTGAAGGACTGGTGCGTGGAAACCTGACTAAAGTAGACATGATTGCAGCTTTAGTCACTGCTGTATCAGAGAATAGCAACCAGGAGGATGATCAGACTGGCCATGGAGATGTACAACACTCAGAGAATGGACAGCTCAGCCTTTCTACAGAGGACTTAAAAATCCATCTGGAGCTAGAGAGACTTGAGTTGGAGGCCAAGCGTTTGGAAATCGGAGCAGCAGAGAGACTGAGGCATCTAGATAGTGAGGAAAATGAGAAACTGCGATGTCTGCAGGCTGAGGAGAATGAGAAACTGCTACGCCTGGAAGCTGAGGAGAAGGAGAGGCAGAGGCAACATGAAAAGGAGATGCTGAATCTTCTCCAGAGTCATGGAGGTAATGGGGAAAGGAGTAACCGAACCCCAGAAGCAACAAAGGTCAGTAAATTTCTTCCACAGTTTACAGAAGGGGGATAATTTTGATAGTTTCACTCATATGTTTGAGAGGGTATGTAAACAGTATGATGCTGCCCAAAGGTTCTGGGTATGGTTCCTGACCCCCTTACTCCATGGTAAAGCTGTAAATATTTTATCGAAACTGTCTGACAATGATTTCTTAAATTATAATGCTGTAAAGAATTGTTTGCTAGAATTTTTTAAGCTAACCACTGAAGCTTATAGGAAAAGGTTTTGTGAGCATAAACGCAAGGCAGATGAGTGCGTGTGAATATGTTGCTGAACTAAGCACTTATTTTCATAGGTGGGCGAGTGGATGGCAGGTCACCACTTTTGAAGGGCTGGCAGACCTTTTGATGAGGAAACCAGCCCTTAGCACTTTGCCTGAGGACATGAGGATCTGGTTAGCTGATAGCCAGTATGCTACTACAGATGAGTTGGGAAAGAGGGGAGACCTATACCTAGCAATCAGGGCATCCCTGCACAGGAAAGGGACACCCAGTGCTGCTCATAGGTCTAAGGGAACCCATGATGGGAAGCCCCGACTGCCCCAGCAGAATCTGCCAGTAGCAGAGGAAGCCACTAGTCCAGGAATACATCCAGGACCTAGGGTTAAATGTTTTGAATGCAACCAGTGGGGCCATGTGGTATATACATGTCCACGGTGGCAAGGTTTGGAACAAAAGGTGAGAGAGCCAGTAAGTGGGAATGACAAAATGCCAATATTATGTTGTCTTGAGACAGCAGGGGTACCAAACTGCCATCCTGCAGATGTCCTGATAGGGAAGGATATTGATGAGGCAGTACCATGTGTTTATGCAGTTACATGCAGTCAGGCTTGGAGACCAGCATGTGAGTCTGGTAGCCTGGGAGAGACCCAGACAGACTACATACATGCAGCCAGAACTGGTGAGATGGTTACATCAGGGAGGGAGCTACCCTGTAGCAGTGAGACTGAAGGTGAGCCACAGCTGCTTGTGAGTACTGTGTTCCCTTGGACAGAGTGACTGTAAAGGTAGAGGTGAGTAGTAGTATCCAGGCTGACAGTGAGGCACCACTGTCAGAGGATACCAGACTTCCTGTGGAAGGGGAGTTGGGAAGGGTTACAAAGAGAGAGTTTAGACAGTTTCAGCTTTCAGATCCTACATTACAAGGCCAGAGACAGGTAGTTAGTGAGGCACCTGATTCTCAAGGGAAAGGGGAGTCTGTATACTGGGACAAAGGATTACTGTATGGAGAGTGGACTCCTCAAGGAGGGCTAGAGGATGAGAGAATACAACTGTTGGTAGTGTCTAGAGCCTACCGTCTGGCATTTCTAAGCATAGCCTGTGATATTCCCTTTGCAGGTCATATGGGCATAAAACATACGGAGACATATTATGCAGAACTTTTATTGGCCTATGATTTCCAGAGATGTACCAGGGTACTGCAGGACCTGTGAGCAGTGCCAAAAGGTAGGCAAGGCAGGAGACAAGGTGCAAGCTCTTTTGATACCTTTGCCTGTGATTGAGGAGCCATTTCAGAGAGTAGCTATGGATATTGTGGGGCCTCTGAGTACCACAGGGAAAAAGTATATCCTAGTGGTAGTAGATTATGCTACAAGATACCCTGAGGCAGTGACTTTGTCCTCCATTGAGATGGAAAAGGTGGTAAATGCTTTGGTAGAGATTTTCAGCAGGGTAGGTTTCTCAAAATAAGTACTGACTGACAGAGGTGCCAATTTCATGTCAGACCTGCTGACTTGTCTGTGGAAAGTACTGTGGGTTGAAGCACCTAAAGACCACCCCCTACCATCCCCCAGACTAATGGTCTTGTTGAGAGGTTAAACTCTACACTCAAGTCCATGCTACGGGCATTTACAGACCAGTTTAAGAGGGAGTGGGACAAATATTTGCCCTATCTGTTTGCTTACAGAGAGGATCTCCAGGAATCCACAGGTTTTTCACCCTTTGAGTTGCTGTATGGGCATAGGGTGAGAGGACCTTTAGATTTAGTTTGAGATGAGTGGGAATGTGAGTGTGAATCTCACAAGGAGTCTGTTGTGGTATATGTCCTAAACCTCAGGACAAGGCTTAGGGAACTCATGGGCTAGGCCCAGGAGAACCAGGCAGAAGCCCAACAGCAGAAAAAGGTGTGATATGACAGGAATGCTCGAGCTAGAGAGTATGCTGTAGGCCAGCAGGTAAAGGTTCTCATTCCTGTTAGACACAACAAGGTGCAGACAGTTTGGGAGGGGTCCTATAAGGTGGTAAGGAAGGTTAGTGATGTTAACTACATGGTGGAACTGCTAGGCAGAAGGCAGGGGCAAAAATTGTACCATGTTAACATGACGAAACCTTACCATGATAGGGAGGCCCTTGTGCTGAGTGTTTGCGGTGGATTGCAGGAGGAGACTGAAGGAGCTCTGGTGACTGATCTCCTCAGTGAGGCTCAGACTGGCACCTCAGTGGAAGGGGGTAGCAGTGTCCTAGCAATCCGAGCAGTGTTACAGGAGTTTGGGGACATGTTCACTAGGAAACCTAGGTGCATCTACCTGGTGCAGCACCAGGTGGATACAGGACCCCAAAGGCCTATTAGGCAGGCCCTTATAGGGCACCTGAGAGAGTCAAACAGACTGTGAGGGAGGAGATGCAGGAAATGTTGGAACTAGGGGTAATTCAAGAGTTCAGTCCCTGGGCCTCCCCAGTGGTGCTAGTGCCAAAGAAGGATGGCAGCTACAGGAACTTATAGTATCTTAGAGTCAGATGCGTGCTCCATGTCCAAGACAGATGAAGCTGTAGAGCAGCTGGGTTGGGGCTAAGTATCTTACCACCATTGATCTTACCAAGGTTTACTGGCAGGTGCCCTTGACTCCCAGTGCTAGAGAGAGGTCAGCCTTTGTGACTCCTTTTGGCTTGTATGAGTTCAAAAAGATGCCCTTTGGGATGAAAAATGCCCCAGCGACTTTCCAGAGGCTGGAAGACCATATCCTAGCAGGAACAGGAGGGTTTTCCCTTGCTTACCCAGATGATATTGCCACCTACAGCCATTCCTGGCAAGAGCACCTTCAACACGTTAGGGAGGTGCTGGGCAGACTATAGAGGGCAAGGGTTGACCATTAAGCCTACCAAATGTCAGGTGGGTATGGCAGAGGTCTCCTACCTGAGACATAGAGTGGGGAATGGTAAGATCAGACCAGAACCTGCCAAAGAGGAAGCTATTTAGGCATGGCCTGCACCTGTTACCAAAGGCAGGTGAGGACATTTTTAGGGACAGCAGGATATGACAGAAAGTTTGTCCCCAGTTATAGCACCATAGCTGCTCCCCTCACAGACCTGACAAGGAATAACAGGGCAGAATAAGGTAGTGTGGACCCCAGCATGTGAGCAGGCATTCCAGAAGCATAAAGAAGCTTTGGGAGGACCCCCTGTGTTCGCCAATCCAGATTACAGCAAAGAATTTGTTGTGCAGGTGGAGGCTTCAAATCATGGGGTAGAGGCTATACTTGGCCAGGTCTCCTCAGAGGGAGAAGAGCACCCAGTGGGTTTATCTCAGTTGTAGACTCCAGCCCAGGAAGGAATGCTATAGAGCTGTAGAAAAGGAATGTCTAGCCATAGTGTGGGCACTGCAGAAACTTAAGCCTTATCTGTATGGAAGGAAATTCACTGCAGTTACAGATCACAATACCCTGACATGGTTACATTGAGCCAGCCAGCAAAATGCCAAGTTGCTAAGGTGGAACCTAGGGTTACAAGCATATATGTCAGTACAGCACCACAGTGGGATTAGCAATGCCAATGCAGATGGGGTCTCAAGACAGTGAATGGGGTAAGGTATACCCAGATAGATCTAACCCTCTCAAGCAACATTTCTCAAGAGTCACTTGAAAAACTAGCTTGAGTTCTCCAGGGGGGGGGGGGGTTGTGAAGGCTGCCAGCCTAGCTAGATAAAACTTTGTAAATAATTCTATGTCCTTGTAAATATTAATTCTATGTCCTTGTAAATATTAATATGGTCCACAGGCTTGTTTGACAAATGTAAGAAGTGTGTATGTTCTGAGCTTCAAAAATGTAACCACAGTGCACCCTGCTGGAAGAAAGCTGATAAGCAAAGGATTTATGACTATGTGTGATCTCAAGTTCGGAGACAGGATGTGTGCACCAGGAAATTCTTTCTGTTGTCTTAAGACATAGATAAATTGCTAGGTTTCACATGTGAAGTGTCTTTTTTGCTGTGGCTTCCTTGCAGGTGCAGATCAAAATAGAAATGCTAAATTTTAAGTTCTGTGAGCCTGGGAATCTTAAATAGACATAACAAGAATTATGTAATCTGAAATGACTCGGCAGTAATGTGCATTATCAATTTAAGGGCTATCTCAGAAAGTAAGGATAGCATTTTGTATTTGTCTTCAGACCTGTTAACTCACAAGGACTGTGCCTTGCTCTGTTATTTAGATCTTGGTGTTTCTCTTAGAGATAGAAATATAGCCAGATTAGTCTAGTTGTTTTCTATATTTATGTCAGACTGTCCTACAGTATTGTTTTAAAGTATTTCCTGTGATTTCTGAACTCTTTGTTATCACTTGTGTTGAACTGACGAGTAGTGTCTTTTGTTTATATTATTAAATATTTTAAACCTTTTAACTGTGGCTAGTTTGTGTGTAGAGATATTTAAGCTCTTAAGAGTACTTGCATGTATTTGGTGACACTGTATAGGCCATTCCTAAAAAGCCTTCAAGTCTTAGTCACACTTACCAGTTGGATAATAACAACATTGCACAGTAGAACTGGACACTCTTTGGTAAGGGCCTTTATAGTAGTTGATAAGGGTGGTTGGTCACAGTCGGTACTACCTTATAGTCTGGGCAGAAGGAGGCATAGCTGGAGAACCTGTGCCATTCTGTGCATTTGTATATAATTCATCTTTCAAAGTGTGTGTCCGCTACTTGGGCAGGGACACAAAGCACTGATTTGACAGAGAGGGTGCTGGAGGTTTTGGCTTGACCACTTGGCTGAGATCTGTACCGTATAGCTGTGCCAGTGGGGAGTCTTTTGGGGATCTGGAGCGAAAGGGAGACACTTTACTGTGTGTGTACTTGTCATGCGCCCAGTGTGGACGCCCCTCACTGGTGCTAGTGGTGAGGATTGAGGCTCCTTGATTACCTGGGACAGTGCACGGGCATCACATATTAATTGTATACTATATAACCATACAGGAATTGGTCCAACAATACCCATTTTGTATGGGGACATAGTAAAATGAAGTATTCAGGAGTATGGAATAAAAAGAATTCTGTTATGGCTGCTAAGGATATGTGGGAAGAGACTAAAAAGATAGTACAAAAACTGAGGAACTGGAAGTTCTTGTTTATAGATACGGATAGCAAGATACACGCAGTGAAAATGTTTTTAGCCCCTTTTGTTTTATATAGAGGTCAGCATATTTTTATCAATCAGAAGAGAAGTTGTGGACAATAATTAAAGTGTTGAAGGAATTTGCAGAGGGAAATAGTGCAAGGGTCAAGTGGGATAAGTTGATCCTGTCATCAGAATTAGGTGATTTAGGATTACCTGATTTGAAGGGATATTTTAGAGCTACACAGTTAAAGCTTATATGCATAACACAAGCAGAAAGCTGTAACTCAAAGTGGAAATGATGATGAAATGGGGAGAACTTTAAGAAATAATGAGAGAGAGATTTTGGATGCAGATCCTTAAGGAGAATAACAGCCATACAGAATGTTATATTCATAAATTAGCTGAAAGTATTCTGATATTTATGGGAAGGCAGGAATTGAGCAATTTATATAACATTGGATTGATAATTATATATAAAAAAAGCATATGTGATGTATAATGTTGTAACTAGTAATATGTTAATATGGATGTCCTTCTATATCACTGTTGCAGTATTCTTAACAGTAGGAATCCTCCTGCCCAGGGGCAGCAGGATGTTCTGCCAGTATACCAAAGCTTAATGATCTTTTATGCACAGTGCATCATACTTATGCTTCCTACACAGAAAGTAGGGCATAAAAGAGACGTACGGATGTAGCCACCCAGAACTTCCTTACCACCAGTCCGAACGCCATTATTTCTCTTTGGTCTGAGTGCCTTGTTGCTGTGCTGAATACCTAGCTGCCAGGTAAGTGCCCTGTTAGGGTTGAGTTTTTTTTTCTTTTCTTGGTCTTGTATTTTATTTTGCTTACCTAGAGTTCATGTCATCCAAGAAGGGAAAATATTAGCATGGGAGGCAGATTCCCCATAAGGATTGTCATGAAAGTTTTTTTGGATCCTTCCCACGACCATATGTCTTGTAGTATCTGTAAGGTGTTTGTGCCTAAGACACTCAGAAGCCATTTGTCTTTCTTGGCCATTTATCTTGAAAGCCAGTGCTATAAACAGTTAGCCCAGGGTAACATGGCAGAATGCTTTAACCCCAAGATACTCCCGCTAGGTAAGAAGATGACCAAGAAGTCTTAGATGTGTTCTTTAGCTGTCTAGCCTCCATTGGATGCCCCTGTAGAAGTGGGTAATGGCTGTGTAGCTTGTTCGGTGTCTACATTGGACTCCTGCCACAACCCTATTGAAGGCTGGTATGGATCGGCCATTTCGTGTGTCCTCTGAAGCTTTGCAGGCATCTGCTCTGGACATCGAGGGGGAACTGCAGTCGATTATCTCGGAAGGTCCTATATGTATTCCACAGGTATTGGTCAGGAAAGGAGGTTCTGTGTTCTCTTGTCAAATCTTGCCAAGGGTCAGAACCTCTGGTATTTGTTAGGGCTGATGTCCCTTCTAAGAAAAGACAAAAAAACAAAGCATGTTTCAGTCTGTCCTAAGGATCCTCAAAGGAAATAGCAAGAGTTTACTCAGGACTTGTTTTCTGCCTTGATGGCCCTGAAGCCGCATCAAGGAGTTTCAGTGCCTGCTTCTCCCTGGACCTCTACCCCCTTCTAAATGGCTTAGGGAACTGGATTCCTCAGATGAGGATTCGGTGTCTGATGGAGGGGTCTTTGTCATATTCTCAGATGCCTTCACCTTTGGCTTATGGTTCTGATGAAGCGGAGTCTGTTTCCCTGAGTCTCCTTTTGAGGAATTGTCCTTTGGGGGCACAATTGCTAGGATGATGGAATACTTTAAGTGGAATTCTTTTCAAGTGTTTGATATTCAGAAATGATATTATGAGTTGCTTTAGGTGGATACTCCTAGACCATCTGCAGGTTCTCTTGTTTTGGCTACCTTATTAGACACTTTCATTGCTGCTTCCAAGTCTCCTGACTCTCATCCTCCTCCAATTAAGAAACCTGATAGGTTCTATAAGGTTCCTGAGGATTGTCGTTTTTTATTTAAATGTCCTGCTTATCCAGCTGTAGTGTCAGTCTCCTCTGACAAACCTTCTAAGCTCTTGTCCTCTTCCAAACTTTTGCATTCTGGTAAGAATAGTAGGGCAATGAAGAGGATTGGTAAGAAAGTTTACATGGCTTCTACTTTGGCCTTTAGAGCTGTTAATTACTAGACCCACATGACCAGGTATTCTCTGGCCTTGATTGCTAAGGCTTGCCAGGTTATTTCTGATCTCCCTGATTATGAAGGCAAATCCTCTGCCTTATTTGTTGTAGGTTCTGCTTCTCAAGTGGCTTGCCACTCTATTAAGTGCAGCTATGATGCTGCTGATGTGCCTCTTCCATGGCTGCGGCTTTTGGTTCTGTCATGAGGCTTTATTCTTGGCTTCATCTCCAGGATTTGCTTGAGAACATTAAGGCAAGTTGTTGGATGTTGCTTTGGGTAATAAACATCTTTTTGGAACTGCTACTGATGGCCTGTTTAACTCTGTTCAAGAGAAAGGCAAAGCCTTGCAGGACCTTAAACATATTTCTGTCTCTCCTATTGCTGCATTCCAAAGGAATTATCCTTCTAGATCTGCTTTTGTTCATAGGCAACCCCGCCAGGCCTCCAAGGGCAGGTAGAGTGGTAGCTGAGCCCCTCTGCTAAGGCTTCTCAGATTTCTGTGACCCAGAAGCCTCCTTTATCTGATAAGCCCGCTGCTCTTTGACAGTTTGCCCCCCCCCCACCCCCTTCTCTTAGACCAGGTTCCTTTGTCCCTTCAGCTTTCCCTTTGACTTTCAAATTGGATTCTCATCACTTCAGACTCTTGGGTTCTTTCTATCATCCGTCAGGGTTACTTCATGGTATGAAAGTCTCTCCCTCCTTTTTCAGGGATTTCTCAACCTCCTCTAGAGCAACTTCCTCATTTCTCAGTGGTTCTGGGGTTCTTGGTGAACCAAGGAACCATTTCACCTGTTCCCCCTTCCCCAAGCGGGAAAGGATTTTTATTCCAGGATGTTCCTGGTTCCTCAAAAGGAAGGCTCTTAGAGACCATTCTGGCTCTCTCCCTGCTCAGCACCTTTCTCAAGGTTCCTTCTTTTTGGATGTTTATGCTTCAAACCCCATTTCGTCAGGCTTTTTTGGTGTCTTTGGATCTGAAAGATACTTACATTCATATCCTTATTCAACCTGTTCTCAGGAAGTTTTTACATTTCTCTGTTTTTTTTTCTGCTTTGTATTTTGGCCTCTCTGCTGCCCCAAGGGTATTCACAAAATGCCTAGCTTCTGTGATTGCTTTCTGCAAGGTGCAAGGCATTCAGATTTTCCTAGCTAATTTGTTTCAGATGCCTTCTCAAAGTCACCTGTTACAGGATTTGGAGTTCATCATCTCTCTTCTTCACAGTCTGGGCTTTACTATCAACTTACAAAAGTTTGTCTTGAATCTCTGTGAGGATTGTGTATCTGGGATGCAAAATTCAGACAGTGCCAGTGTTGGCCTGTCATCCTCCTCCAAAAGTTTTGTCATTGACAGCCTTCTTTCAGACTGTTCTTCCTCTAACTGCCATGCCAGCCAGAGAGTTTCTTCAGGCCCTGGGATTCATGACCTCTTCTCTTTCAATGCTGCCTCTTGACAGATCATGTATGTGGAAGCTACAGTGGTACCTCAGGTCAGTTTGGTTGCAGCATTGCCACCCTCTGGATTTCAATGCAACTTTCCTTCCTTATCTAAAGAAGGAATTTACGTGGTAGATTCAATGGTTTGCTCTTATTCCAGGACTACCCTTTCAGCCTCCTTTCCCTTCACAAGAACTATTCAGAGATGCCCCAAACATGGGGTGGGGGCTTCTTTTGATCACCTCAAAGTTCATGGTTTCCGGCCTCAAATCAGAAGTCAGACCATATCAACATCAAAGAGATGAGAGCTCTGATTTTGGGCCTTCAAGCTTTTCATCCTATGATCTCTCTCGAGGCCCCTTGAAGGTGTACACAGAGAACACTACAGTGATGTGATGTGTCAGCAAGCTGGGAAGCACAAAATCTTACCTCTTCTTCAGGATGGCTCTTCAGGCTTGGGAGGTGGCTCTCAGTTATCTCTTCAGGCAGAATACATTCCTTCAGAACACAATATAGAGGCACTCTGATCAGGTCCAAAACACAGGCTCACAAATGGATACTTCACAGAGAAGTGTCTCTGGATATTGTCAATCGGTGGAGTATTCCTCAGGTAGATCTTTTTTGCCTCCCATGTGAACAGGCAGCTACCTCTGTTCACTTCCACAGTACCACGCCACCTGGAGTGGAAGATGGGCTCCCTTTCTTTTCTTTGAAAAGGATGTTTCTTAATGATTTCCTTCCTCTACTTCTACTTCCAAGAGTCCTGCAGGAGATTCAGATTTGGACTCCCCAAAAATCTTGCTAGTGACCCCCTTTTAGCCAAGACAGCACTGGTACCCCCAATGGATATGGCTAGAGACAATCACCACAAGTTACCTCACCAGTTGGATCTCTTTACACAGGACAAGGGATCTGTCATCCATCTTCACTTGTCCACTCTTCACCTGACACTGTGGATGATAGGGTTTAGATACCTTTCAGGCAGGCACCTCTTTTCTGAGAACATTCTCAGAGTTTTACAGGAGGCAAGGAAACCCTTATCCAGAAATTCTTGTATGTCCAAATGGAAAAGATTTTCTGTCCGGTGCCATGCTTGTAACCAGGACCCTTTTTCAATAGGGGGTCCCTTTGGTCCTCTCTCAGTTATGTGAGTTTCTCCAGTCTGGCCTGACCTGTTCAGTGAGCCATTTCTACTTGTCTGCATTTGAACCCTCCTTTGGCTCCTCGTTTTGAGGTCAGATAATTTCTTAAAGGCATCCTGCATATTAGGCCTCCAAGGAAACATATTCCTCTTCCTTGGGACCTTAGTTTTGTTTTGGAAAAAATGGACTTAGGCTCCTTTTGAGCCTGCAGATTCTGCTTCTTTGCAACATTATACCTGGAAGACTGTTTTGTTGCTGACTTACTTCTGCTCAGAGGGTTTCTGAACTCCAGGCCCTTATGGACATTCCTTCTTTTTTGTTTTTTCCACAAGGACAGTGTGTCAATTCATACTACTCCTCCTTTTATGTCCAATGTAGTAAATGAGTTGTCCTTGAATCAGTCGGTACAACTCCCTTCCTTTTTGTCTTCTCCGCAGTCTGCTAGTGAAAATGTCTTGCATACCTTGGATTTGTATAAACAGCTCAGGTACTGTTTGGATTAAACTAAGGCCATTTGTAAGTCTGATTGGCTTTTTGTTTCCTTTCATCCAAGGACATTGGGTTTGGCTGTTTCAAACAAGCAGTCTCCTCCTGGATATATAAGGTCATTTCTTCTTGTTATACTTTTCATGGCAAATCTTTATGTGCTTCTGTTACAGCTCATTCCACTAAAGCTGTTGCCTCTTCTGGTGCTTTCTTCAAGGGGTTGGACACCAATTCCATCCTTGAAGCTGCTACTTGGTCTTCAGTGCATACCTTTAGTATGCAATATACGTTGAATATAGTTTCTAGAGCCAGAACAGGTTTTGCTAAAATCATTTTATATGGGTTTGTTGAGGGCTCTTCTCAGCCCTCCACCTCCCATTCTATTTCTTGAACTTTTCTACTCTCCCTAGTGTTATGAATACTGCAATAGTGGTGTAGAAGAGCATAGGACAGTTGTGCAAAATCTTACCACAACAGTAGATATCCTCCTCTGCACTGCTTCAGTATTTGCTCCCTCCCTTCATTCAGCAGTTGTTTGTTCTGGTTTTTGTTTTGGATTCCCTTCTGGCTGAGGGTTTCTCCTTTTCCTTCTAGAACTGTTATTTTATTTTATGTAAATGCATGTTTGCCTCTGTCTTAAGTGATAATTCAATAAAGGTGTTAAAAAAAAAAAAAAAAAAAAAAAACTAACCGTGTTTAAGGTATTTCTTCCATCCCTTCAGTGTCATTCTAAAAAATACTGACGTAAGGTGGAGTTAATGCTTCACATTTCACCCACCAGTTTAACGTCGTCGTCAAAATTCCAATCTTTCTCAGCCACTTCTTACAAAGCCACATTTAATTTTTTTTTAAGTGTACATCTAATAAGATTGCTGGTTTGCAGTCTTCCATTTATTTACTAATGTCAATGTTGCTAGTCTTCTTTCTGGTCACCTTCATCTCTTAACAGCAGTCTCTGGTTCAAATTGAAAGCATTCCTGATTCTTCTAGTTAATTCCTGTGCTTTTTTACTGTCATTCAAGATCTTATGTCCTTTTCATTCATTCCTCAACTGATGGTGTCGGATCTGACCTCTGATCTAGCTCAGCCGCATTGACTAGACTCTCAGAGCCAACTCTCTGAGCTTCTTCATTTACCCATAATGCCTCGGTCACCCTGTAATACCTCAGATTTTGTTTGCTACCTTATCACTTCAGACGCAAATCCTTCTGTCAGAGTTTTCAGGTGTAGTTTTTTTTTACAGAGAGTATAGTTTCTTTTTTAATTTTTCTTACAGCTTTATTTTTCTTGATCATCTCTTTCCTCCCTTGTTTTAGATTTTTGGTTTCTTTCCTGTTAAGGTTATAGTTTTTCTCCGCTGCTTCTGCCTTTGGTAGTTCTGCATACCATTGTTGTTATTTTCCATTCTTACCCCTTGAAAGGGTAATTCCTTTCCTGTGCCATTGTTGGTAGTTTTAAAATTTTCACTCATCTCTGTCTCTGTTCCCTTATTGTTGCTATGGCTGACAGACCCACTGGGTTTAAGAAATGCACTTTCTGTGGACACATGATCCCTAATTCGATGCCCACAGGGAGGGCATTTATTGTCTCGGTGCATCCCTTTTAAATATTTAATATTAATTTTGTGCTGGCTTCAATTCTAGGGCCCTTAGCGACCGACGTAGCAAACTGGTCCTAAAGGATTTGTTAGCATTTGGCTCTTTGTCGTCTTCTCTTTCATGGGCTCAGACCCCCGTAAAATCACTTAAGGCCTTTTCTGAGGCAAAAGAAACTAGGAAGCAGTCTCCCACTTGCTCTCCAAAGTCAGCTTCAATGTAGCTGCCTCCGGCCAAAGTTCAGAAAAAGGTGGATATGACACCCTTGGATCTGAAATGTAAACTGCCTGATCTGACACCCTCAGCTCCGACACATTCCCGGTCTAAGTCTCTGAGGACCTAGTCCCCAGCCTTCTCTCTGGAGTCTGTCTCTCTTTAGCTCCATTCTCCCTTCCTACAAGAGACCCCAAGGAAAGAGTTTCAGCCCCAGTCTACTAATTCCTCCATCAGGTCCTCTAGGAGCCTTTCTGAATGTGAAGTGGATAGGATGACGAGGAAGTTCCTCAGAGTTCAGATTCAAAATGGGTTATCCTGTCTCTATCGCCCATCTGATACATTTGCCTCCCTTCTGTTTCCCACACTGTAATTTATTCTTCTCTGATCCAACAGGTGATTTCAGAACCTTCTTCTCTCATCCAAGAGACATGTCTACTCTTCCTTCTACAGACCCTAAAGCCTGCTGCCATTGGGTCCAAGCTCTAGCTCTCACAAACCTGTCACACTGGGACAGCCAACCCTAGCAAGCATCCCGGAAAGTCGTCCTTGAGGACTTTCCCTTTGCACACCTCTGCAGACAATCCCACTGAGGTGGTTCCCGGCAAGGGAACATACAAAAGAGACACATAAACTCCCCTCAGCAGTCTCTCATCAAAGATACTGACTTTAGTGAAGGAGGAGTTCCTCAAGGTGTCCACCAGATGACATCTCCTTCAGAGACCTCTTAGAAATCCTCAGGTAGAAAGGTGGTTGATCCTCCAAGTCCCCTTCCCAGAAAGAGTCAGTGTTCCTCAAAGCTTTTGGGTCTGGTCTGTTTATGTCTTTGGTGACTCCCCTGGCTGATCTAGTTTCTCGCCAGGCATGGAAGGAACTGGATACAGTAGAACCCATCCCCTACCATTCTGATAATTTCCTTGCTCCTCCTAAGGACAGGCCTCACTGGAGCAAAGTGGTCCTTGTTTAAGGCATGGTTGTGGCAGTAGCCACTAAGAAAGAGCTGGCAGAGCAGATCTTCTCTGTCCATCCCTGTAACATAGAGTTCAGGGCATCGGATAGATTCAGGAAGTGCATTTTTGCCTCAATGAGTATTGCTTTACTGTCACTGAACTGTTTGGCACATTTCACCAGGCTGCAAAGGGATTTGAATAAAGAGCTTTCCAAATCCCTTTTTGAGTCCATGCCTGTGGAGGACCACAAGAAGTTTTCTTCACAACTGGCCACTCTTCTGTCCATTTCTAATGCTTCCATGAGGTTACTTTCCCATGCTGCTGAAGGGTATCTTTCAGACAGTGGTTTTAGGCATAGCCATAAGGAAGCATGCCTAGATGCACTTGTGCAACTTTGTGGAACCCTTCAAGTCTCCATTTATCAAGGCTCCTTGTGGTGGATCATCCTTTTTTGGCCCCAGTGTCAAGGAAACACCTTCTCAAAGTGAGCAAGGTGGAAAGACCTTCTCTACCATGGGCATCCATTTTTCTACTCCTCAGAGATCCTTTCCAGGAATCAGTGAGGAGAAAATATGGCTCCGTAAGTTCTGGGGTCCTTTCCAAGAATTACGAGGGGGTATCTCCCCCAGAGGCAGAGGATGGAGTTCTAATGGAAGATGCCATCCTAGTGGGAGAGGAGGCCTGCAAAATCAGGGTTTCCAAGACTCAATCTCAGACAAAACCCTTTCAGTGCTCCTGAAAGTTTGCTCGACTGTTCATCTCGGGATGCAGTTGGGGGACACTCATTTCTGCACCCAGATGCCTAAACATCAATCACAAAAGATTCTTGGGTACTAAGAATAGTATCAAGAAGTTATTTCATACCAATTTCACAAATCCCTCCCAGTCAAAAGAAAATGGCTTCCTGAAGTTCCATCCAGTAAGATGAAGGCAGCAGCTCTAGAAAATCAAAGACTGCTAGACAAAGGAGTCATCCAGGCAGTCCCACCAGACCAGAAAGTATTTGGAATCTACTGAAGATTCTTTTAAGTGCCAAAGAAAACAGGGGGACCTGAGACCAATTCTGGACTTCAGTAAACTGAATCAGTCTGTAAAGAACTCAAAGTTCCAAATAGTCATAGTTCATTCCATTCTACCATTTCTGTGACAGGACAATTGGGTGTTCTCCAACGATTTTCAGGATGCATACTATCACATCAAGATGAACAAATGCTGTTGAAGATGCTTGTGTTTTTGGTTGGGGGCCAGTCACTTTCAGTTCAGAGCCCTGCCCTTTAGTCTCGCCACAGACCCCTGGATGTTTACCAAATGTATGGCAGTGGTAGCAGCTCACTTGAGACTGCTGATATTCTGACTTATTTTCATACCTAGATGACTGGCTCCTCATGTCCCCAACCAGGCATCTTCTTGAGAATTCCAGAAACTACTTGCTTCAGTTATGTCAGTCTCTAGGCGTCTGTCAACCTTTGCAAGTCGCATCTTCAACTCCTTCAGAGCCTGGAGTTCACAGGTGCTCATTTGGACACAAACATTCAGATAGTCTCCCTTCCACCAAATAGAGTACAGTCCATCAGGTGTCAAGTGGAGCAAGTTATCTTCTCCTCCTACCAGACTAATTTCTCAGATTTCAGTTATGATGGCAGCAGCCATAACCTTGGTTCCTATGACCTGCTTTTATATATAGATTCTTCAGTGGACATTAGCTGTTCAGTGGTCATTTCTTCATCATCCCTTGTCTTCACCATTCAAACTTACTCAAGTATGCAAAGGCCACCTGCTTTGGTAGTTTGTCAGATGAGGTTTCTCAGGTCATCCACTTGTCTTTCCTCCATCAGTAGCCACTGTAACCATGGATTCCTCCCAGTTGGGTGGGGGATGGGCATTTTCTTGGGAAAGACAGTCCAAGGCATGCAATCCCCAAAAGAGACCAATTCGCACATCAATGTCCTAGAAATGAGAGAGGTCCACCTAGCATTGCAGGCCTTCCAGGATACATTTCCTGTTAGGAATATTGTGATTCAAACCAACATGTCTGTGGTTTGGTACATCAGCAAATAGGGGAACTTGATCCTATCCCCTTTTTAGACAGACAGTGTGTGTGTGGCAGTGGGCAGTGTCCTCCAGCCACTTTCTTGTGGCAATAAATATCCCAGGGAAAGCCAACAAGTTAGCAGACTAACTCAGCAGGTCCATTCTGATGCCTCACAAGTAGTCTCTCATTCAGTGGCAGAGAGGATTTCCCATTGATGGGTTCAACCTTACTTTGATCTGTTTGCATCTCCCACAACAACAAATGTAGTAGTTTCTTTGCCCTAACCCCCCTCCTAGGGAGTCACCAAGAGATGCTCTAGTCCACATTTGACCCTCCAGTCTCCTTTACAGTAATCCTCCAATACCTCTAATTGCCAAATTCTTACAGAAGGCACTTGAGTTGGAGGATGGTTATTCTAATTGCCCCATTTTGGCCTCGGCAAGTGTGGTTCCCTTTCCTTTGGTCTCACCTTCAATATCCTCCATGGATACTGGACCCCAGTCCAGACCTTCTTTCTCATCCCACTGGGATGGATCGCCCGGACATTACAAGCGTCAAGTTGACTGCATGGTTTCTCCAATTCCACTGATGGTTAGACAGCCCAGGCTTTCCTCTCCAGTCTTACAAATTTTACTATTGTTCCAGAAGGCCTGTACCAGGAGGATGATCTTCTCTGTTTGGCTATGCAGAAGGAATTGGACTCCTTCACTGCCCCTATTTCAACTCTCCCCGAGTTTTTAGCTTCAGTTTTCCAAGAACGGTCTAGTTTCTCTACTATTATAAGTGCAATTGGCAGTGATATCTAATTTTCATTCAGGTGAAAATGCTTCCTCTTTAGTTCATCAAAGTTGTGCAAGGCTTTCCTTAAAGGTACCTTTTACTTAGGCCCCCCAGTGAAGGACCCTACACCACCCTGGAATTTAATACTTGTGCTGCAAGGTTTGACTCAGAGTCCTTTTGAACCATCGACTGCATCGAACTTAAAAGTTTTGTCTTGGAAAACTGTTTTTCTACTAGCCATTACATCTGTGAGATGTGTATCCAAGCTCCAGGCTGTTTGTTCTAAATCCCCATATTTGATCTTCTACAAAGATAGAGTTATGATCCCATCCATCCTTCTTGCCTAAAGTAGGCTTGAAAGTGAATTTTAAGCAAGCCATTAATTTGCCTGTTTTCTTTCCCAGCTTTGCAAATAAAGGCAAATACATGCTTCATTTCTTGGATGTACATAGCTTTGTCTTTTTCTTCATAGAACAAAATATCTCAGAAAGACAGGATCAGTTGTTTGTCTCATTGTCCCCCAACAAATTGGGTAAACCAGTTTCTAAAATTACCTTGACCAGATGACTGCATATCCTTAGTTTACAGTCAACTTGGTTTGTCCTTACCCAGGCCTCCTAAAGCACATTCCACCTAATCCATGCCTACATTATCTGCCTTTTAGTCTAGGACAGTGATAGTGAACCTATGACACAGCTGTCAAAGGTGACACACCACGACATTTTGGGTTCCAGTGTTCACCAACACCCGGGTTATCAAAGAAACTGCTTTTGCACTTGTTGCTTGTGTGAAGTGCATTGAATTATTTTGTGCCACAAGCCAGGTCAACAACACTGCTGCAGAGGTAAGGCAGTTATTAACCTCAAAAACTACTTCAGTATATTTCCTCAATAGAGTCTGCAATCGGTAGTGCTGACATTTTCTCTTCGTGGTTACACCTCTGCAAACGGCAAGTGGTCTGCATTTCTAGGAGTTGTTGTTTTACATTCCTCTCAACTGTCCCTCTTAATCTCTCCTAAAATTGGCAACTTTTTAAACTTAACAATGACAACTCTTCAAGAGAAATCTTGATGGGTGGATGGGAAATAGAAAGTTCACCCTGGGATCACTCCAGTGGCTGTACTTGATAAAGGCGCTGTTAACTAACATCGGGCGGCACAATGCCAGGGCACTTCTGTGAGCTAGGCTTGTAAAGGCTCCAGGGCCATTAGCCTAGTACACACCTATGAACTTATGAATAATTAGATTTATAGACTAATTTTACTTCAGAAAATGTATATTAATTCATATTCATTTTTTTCTGTCAGTATGTCAGATTAATAGTACTTGTAAACTGTCCATGTCTCTTATTTCTAGATTTGACCCTGATTCTGTTGAGATTTATCCCTGATATATTGGCAGCATGCCGTTTTATTTATTTTTATTTATTTATTTATATAATTTTTGGGAGGTGATATGCAAGCAGAGTCAAGTTAGGGATTTTCCGAATTTTTGACGCGCCGAACCCAAAAGGTTTGCCATCACTGGTCTAGGACTTCTGTTAATGACATTTGTGTCACAGCTACTTGGTCTAATGCTCATCACAAATTGGATTACACTTGCAGGAGCAGGGCTGCCTTTGGTTTTGCAGTACTCCGGAATAGCCTTTCATGAAGGCCACCCAAGGTTTACTTAGCTGGGGACTGTGTCCCATCAGTTGAGGAACGAATGAAGTTATGTACTCACCATAATTATGCATCTGTGTTGTCCATTTTCATTCTTCCTCAACTTCCCACCCTCCTTCCCTTTTACTCTTGGATTCACTTAATGGTTGTTGTGGAACCTCTGTTCCAGGTTTGAGCCCCAGTCATTTCTAGTAGCCTTCCTTTTGTCTTAGCCGGAGGTTTTTTTTTTTCCATTGGTTATCAGACAGCAGACTCGAGGGTGACAGGGCATTATGGGTAAAGGGAGGAGCTCGAGAGTTCGATCTGAGAGTCTAGTAAATGCAGCTGAGCCGGATCGGAGACCTATCAGTTGAAGAAGAATGAAGATGGACAACACAGATGCATAATTATGGTGCGTGCATAACTTTAATTTTCACTAATAATCCTCTCTATCGGCTTTGTTATTGGCAGAAGAATAAGAAGCAGAGTTCTCTTCAGCTTGCCAGCTTACTTTTTGTTGGCCAAAATTTTTTTCTCCTTAGCCTACTCTATATCCAAAAATCTATTGATCCCCCAGGAAAGGATATTTTGAACACAGTTTGATATAACAACTTGAATCTATCCCCTGTCTTTTGGCATCCCCTGATTGTTGGGATACACTTGTTACTCTTCTGCCTGGTGTACACTGAATATTTTTCCACAAACACTTTGGTGTCCCCAGTTGTTAATTTTCTCTTTTGCCATTTTTCATAAAATGAATGATATTATACCAGTGTGTCACTTATTTTAAATACCTCTGGGTGCATTTTATTTTTCTCAAAATTAATGGAAACCATCTCTTACAGTTAAGCAGAAACCTAAATTACTTTTTTGCTGAACGTCATCAAGGTTCTTCAAAAGCTTTCTTTTCTTTTCTGGTTCATTTTCTTCTTACTTTCTCCAGACTTCTTTGTCTTCTTCCTCTTCATCCAGAGAGTGAAATTAGTCTCCATTAAATGAATTTTACCAAAAGTGATAACCCATTAAAAAGGTAGTGAAACATATTAGTTTTCACACCTGGAGAGCTCTAATCAACCTGTTACTCATTGTGCAGCCATCATCTTGTCAGCTGTCATTGTTAATGACCATCGTTACAGAGCAGTATTAGTTTTTGCCTGATCCAGTTTGCTGGAAATTTTTTAAAGTTTTATGGTGACTGTCACTATGACCATGTGTTATGCTACAGAGGTGTTGCATACTTCATAGCCTTCACTGTGACTCTTCATTGCCATGCATAACTCTGAGTATGTGCAATCCAGTAAGAGATTCAGCAAGTTCCCTTAATGACTTCTTCTGTAATTCTAATCTTTGTGCAAGGGATTTAAGGAAAGCATTTAACAGACCCAGGAACACTAAAACAAAATTCAGTAAATATTTACAATTCAGAAATGCACCATGTCGACAACTAGAGATTCACAGAAGTACATATCTCTGTGACGGTCAGTCCAATAGCTGTAACTTTTGATGGTGCATCACCTTGTGTAAGTCAAGTCAGGTAATCTGGTCCTCTGCCATCATAGAAGTCTTCTAATTAGGCTTACCAGAACTAGTGATCTTTTTACCAGTGTTTTCAGCTGCCTCACTCCATTTGGGTCAGTGGTGAGTAGAGGATAGTTGCTCATCCATTTCACCCAGTGGAAGGCCATAAAACTGGACAGTTGAGTTTTGGAGCTGCAGGAGCAGAGTCATTGTAGGTAGTTGCCGCCATTCCTTTCTGCAGTGACAAATTAATTTGCTCGGTGGAGAAGTGGGCACATTGCTGCATGAAGCAAAATATCCTTCTCTGAAAGGCATAGCCAAGAATGTTCACATGGTGCAGCATGCTACAGGATTTTCCTGGTCCTCAATTATCCAAGTAATTCAAACCCATCGTAGACCTGAAAAGCCTAACAAATTCCTTACAAGAAATTTAGGAGTTTTATAGTTCACTCCTTCTTGCTGCCCTTGTGTGATCTGGATATGCAAAATGGTTATTGCATCTTGATTCATCCTGCACACTGCAACTACTTCAGGTTCTGAACTGATTGGGAGGAGTTTGAGTTTTGTAAGTTGCCCTTTGGAGTGTCCTTGTCATGTCATTGTCAAATGCTAAAATGTCAGAGCTGCTACTGCAGTCCATAAGGAAAAAAATATCTTTTTCCTGTACATGCATGACTAACTGATAGCAGCTAAGACCTAGGGAGATAAGTGCAGCAGTGGGTGATAGGGAAGAATCTACAAAAGGTTTTAGGGGTCTATATTATTCCAGCGAAAGTGCATATGTGCGACTACATAAAACTCGACACACAATGCACAAAAGCTGGAAATTGCGAACGGCCATGAAATCGAAATTTTTCCTAGGGAAAAAATTCATGCAGTCGTTTGCGAAAAAAAAACTAAATTAAAAGCATAAATAGGTGGCTGTGCCCCCCACACCCCCCTAACTAAATATACCAACTCCGAGATCGCACTATAGTAACAGAAGGGGCAACTCCAGGTAGTTGGCCAACTACTTCCTTGCCTTATGATAGATGCATCGAAATGCTCAAATGCATTTCATTGTATTTGTGTCGCTCTTTTCATATTTGCACAAAAGCACTTTCATGCTTGTAATATCGACCCGGTTTTAGAAAGGCAAATCATATGAGCAGAAAGGTGAGGGAAAAAAATAGTGTTGACTTTTGTGAGGATGGTTTGTATGTGGTACCATTTCACACTACTCTCCTCCATCTTAGATCATTGCTTCATTTTCACTCTGCACATTTTGTTTTTGCAAGCCCCAGTAACTGTTCCCAGTAGGTCTCTGACCTTTCTTGATTGTAGTATTGTAACCCAGAAAATGCTGTCCCTAGTTACTCCAAAGTTTTGAGCCACTGAGATTGCATTTCATTTGCAGCAGCTGTAGTCGTGTGAAGCTTCAACTGGTGATAATTTAACTGATGGTAGCAGAGAACAGAAATGATCTAGTTAAGCAAAGTTAGTATAGACCACTGGGAGCAAAGTGAGAGTTCAGTGTCAGTAGCAAACACCATGCTGGGTTGTAGCCTTAGAGGTATAGACTCCAGAAGCAAATATGTTATCTGTTTCATTCCTCCTCCCGTATGGGTTACGGATCCGACCCTGGATCTGACTCAGATGCTTTTTTTCTGACTAGTATCCAAGTCTTAAGCTCCTCTCACTACCCACAATACCCTGTACTGCAACCAACCTCCTCTGATCTCGTTTGCCACCAGCTGAGGCAGATGTGGTCACGAGTAGTTTTGAGCAGTTATTGGAGTTTTTTGTGTTTCCTCTAACCAGATAAGTTTATTTTCTGTTATATTCTTATCTCTATTTCATACCCCCCCCCATTTCTAAGGTGGCATTTTCCATCTCTTGCCTCTTTTGGCAGTTGTTTAAAAAATTTTCCCACGCTCAGGGTAGCCATTGGCTGTTAGGCTCCTCTTCTCATTTTGCTTCCTTCATCTTATACCAAAAAAAAAAAAAAAGAATGCTAGCTATCAGGTTGTGTACTGTTTTGTCAGGGTTCTCCCATTACCTTTCCTGTCGTTGTGTGAATGAGGTAGTATTTTGTTATGGCTGACAAACCCTCTGGTTTCAAACTGTGCTCAGAATGTGGCCGTAAGTTCCTGCATTCCAGTGCACATTCTTTGTGTCTCCTGCCTAAGTGTGGAACATCTGCAGTTGGCCTGTTCTGTTTGTGAGAGTTTCAACCCAAGAGCTACAGCCAGCAGCAGAAATAACCTGATTCTGAAGGGCCTTTTGCCCGCTTCTTCTCCAGGGGCTCAAACCCCTCCAAGTGTCATTCAGGATCCTCCAACTCCAAGAAGCATCCTCATAAGTTTTCGAGGGCATCTTCAGAACTGCCTGCTAAGGTCGGGAGGCCCTCAGATCCACTCAGTACAGATCACAGACCCACTTCGGCTCCGGTGGATCAGAAACTCTCCTCGGATCTGCCGGAGTTTGCCTTGCTCTAAGTTCACCTAAAGCTGCTGCCCCCTTCCACCTCGGATCCTAAGCGTTCGGATCTGGCAGAGAGGGGCCCTATACCGTTGCTAGAGTTTGAGTCAGCTCCTCTCCTTGGACTACAGCAGACTCCCTGTAGGCACTCCAGACCACCCTGCATAGCTTTCTCCAGGTCTTCTAGGAGTCTTTCGGAGGCTGACATGGACAGCATGATTAGGAAGATTCTCAAGACGTTGATCCAGCTGGAGGCTTCTTGGTGCCATCCCTTGTGGCTTCTGTGAGTCTCTCCCTCCAAGCCCAGTCTCCTTCTCCAATCAGGCCCTTGGATTCGGAGTCTCAGGGTAGTAGCCAAGAGAGGTATCTGGGGTAGAGTGTACAGAGCTTGCCTTCCTCCACTCCGGCTATTGCCTTGACCTCCTCGGCTCAGCTGTCTTCAGATTGTAAAGGGTCTTGGATCCAGGGCGTCCTCGTTGGATCCAGAGGGAGGGGTTCAGCTCCTACTTTTTTATAGCCATCTCTTCCTCTCAGTGCTTCAGTGCTGGACAGTTTGGGTCCGATTCTACCAGGGACCCACGGCTCGAGGATCCTGACTCACTCTTCTTCTGTAGCCTTGGCTTCAGTGGAATTATGGAGGGATTCTGTGGGTCCTTCAGTGTTCCTAGTGGTAGAAAGGGCTTTCTCTACCCAAAGGGATTCGGCCCCTTTGAGCTATGACCCTTCCCACCGACTTCCCTTGGATCAAAGGCTCACACATTTGTATCACATTATAAATTGTATCTTATTTCCTGGGGCAGGGCTTCTTTTGGTTTGGCAGTGCTCTGGCATATCCTTCCTTGGGGACCACCCAGGAGTTGCATAGCCGGGGACTGTACCCATATGTGAGGAGGAATGAAAGAGACAACATCAGATTTATTAGTTATGTGCTTACCATAACTTGGTATCTCTGTTGTGTTCTTTAATTCCTTCTCAACTTCCCACCCTGCCACCTCCCCTTCCTGCTGTTCTAGAAGACCTGGAGAGAACTGTCCTTAGGAAATGCTGTTACTGATTTTGAGCCTCTGCTTATGGAGATGTATTTAAATTTCCTTCTCTTTTCTTCTGTCTATTATCTGTGGGCAACAAAGTCAATCTGAGGAGGTTGGTTAGAGTGCAAGACATTATGGGTAGTGGGAGAAGCTCAAGACTTGGCTCCTAGTCAGAAGAAATGCATCTGAGTCGGATATGAGGTCAGATCTGTAACCCATACGTGAGGAGGAATGAAAGAAGACCACACAGATACCAAGTTATGGTAATTACATAACTAATAATTCTCCCACTTTACTAGACCTTGATTAAGTCATACATCAAGTACTGTGTTTGTCTGAAGGCCTTACAAGGAGAGAAACATCAGGCTGCTGAAGGGACTCCAGGGGAAGGCAATACGAAAACTACTTGGAATGGAGGGAAGTGATATGAAAAAAGACTAGAGAGGGTGAAACTTTTCTTACTAACATCAGAAGAGAAGGGAGCCTAATAGCACACAAGATCTTGATGGAGATTTGAGGTGGTGTCATACCTAATGAGAAAGGACACGGGTGGGCTTGTATGGACTAACTACTGCATGGAGAATGTTGTGGACCCATGAAATGGGCTACCATAATAAGTGAAGAGGGCATGGGACTGGTGAAGAATGCTTGAGGGGGAGGGAAAGATCAGTGGATTATAAAATATTAAATGCAGTCAAAAGTGCATATTGAATAGGCCACTGTCTTCTTCCATAAAGCAAATGTAATATAACATGTTCATTGTGTGTCTCATGAATTTTGGACCTCATGGAGATTTCACTCTAGTGTCCCAAAATTATTTTTCTTCCTATCTCAAGCCATTTTTTTTCAGGCTGTTAATGGTCTTCCCCATGGGCAAAGTATTTGTCACTGGATACGTTTCTGTCTTTTCAGATGTATCTCACATTGATCAGAAAGACCTCTCATGTCATGGCAAGGAATATCCTGCAAGTGCTGGAATTTATTGGGCAGTCATAATTGTAATGCCTGTATATAGGCAATACATGAGTTTTGGTAGTGGTACTTCAGATTCAAGTGGAACCATTATTCTGTTGACCTTGACATATTGGACATGGTGGATCCAGTGATGAAGAAATTTAGTTGGTGATTTTTATGGAGATGCTTTGTTTGGGGATCCATTTCACACTAATCTTCCATCTCATATCACCACCAGAGATAATCCCTCCTTAGGTTAGGGAAATCATTTTATTTATTTATTTATTTCTCTCTCAGAGCCATTGGCTGTCTATAGAATGTAGCTTTTGAGGGGGGCTATATCACTTAATCAAACTGACTTCATCAAACGGCCCTTCAGTGAATGTTTTTCTCAGGGAAGGAAGTCACTGGGCCAACATACAGAAATTTGCCCTTTTCCCCACTGTAATATGATCTCAGAGTTAGTATATATAAGTAGGGGGTGGGGGCACAGCCCCCCCCCCCACTCTGGTGGGTTTGATGTACTGTGGTGGGTGTGTAGTTAGGTGTGCGGGCCAAGTGATTTCTTACTGTGAGCAAAACCGTTCACTGATATGAACATTTGATGAAGGGCTGCTCGAAGGTGTCAGTTCAATGAATAGCCGTTTGAGGCAAGTAAACTTTGATGAAGTGATATAGACCTGCTTTTGAGACCTTTTTTTCCTCTTCTGGAAAAGGAAACTGTTAGGGTTCATGTATCAGGTGTTAATGTTCTTCATCAACTAGTAGGGAAGTATTGTGCATTTTATTTTTTACAAGGAAAATGTCCAGTTGTAGAACTAAGTAGCAGAGAATCAGCTGCCTTCACGTCTGCAGTACCTGCTTGAGCTTCATTCAAAATAAAATGGCAAACAACTGTCACATAACTTGAGGGGTTGCAGAACTGGACTTGTCAAACTTTATCCTGGTTGATATCTTTTTGTCTGAGGCACCATACATAAATCTGTTTGCCAAAACTTTGAAAGGAAACTGTCAGGATGTTTGCAATCTTACTATGTTAAGGCATAGTTTGGGCTATTTGGTGAGGCAGCTCTTTCCTGTCATTGGTAGTTCATTTTTTCTATACCAATTCACTTTTCTAGAGAGCTTTGCTTAAGGCACAGAAAAGAAAACAGAAAATAATTCTCATTCCTCCATTTTGACTTTGTACATTTTGTTTCTTCAAGCCCCAGCAACAGTTCCCAGTAGGTCCCCGACAATTTTTTAAAAATATCTTTATTGAATTATCACGTAAGACTTAGGCAAACATATGTTAACAGAAAAGAAGAAAAAACATATTCACATTTTTTCCATTTGTACACATTATATGCATTTTTTTCTTTGCAATGATCAGTCCAACATTACATAAATTGCTGAACTCCTGCCTTCCCTTAAACCTCACTCCTCCTTCTGAACACTAGACTGCATGTATTGTTCTCTTAATTTCCATTTATTTTTATGTAATTTACTCCTTCCATAAGTTCATAGGTGTTTACTAGGCTAACACCACAATGGCCTTTTTAAGCCTAGCCATGCATCCCAAATCTCTGATGGCTTCTGATACCCTTGATAAGTGTAAGTGTGGGCCTGGGAGAGAGCTGAACCATTTGCAGGTTACCTGTTTGCATCAGAGACATAGGTGACAAACCAGGGATGCATTTCCAGTTTCCTATCCAGTTGTCCAAGTTGCACTTGAATTGGATTAGGGAGGAACTCTACTTCCCATGGATGGGGAGCCTGTTCCATAGATGGGGTAGTCTCTGGGATGCATATCTATCTTTCCAGTAGGTTCTGTTTATATCACTGGCAAGGTTTAAGTCTTTAGAATGGGTAATTCTGGTACTGTTTGTTTTGTGGATATGCAGGAGGTCCATCAGAGTGAGATCTGACAATGCCCTGTATGCCAGGCATAGATCTCCCCTCAAAAGTCTGTAGGAGACAGAATACAGGAATAAGGCCTTGAGGTGGTCTGCATAGGACATGTTACTTATGCCCTGTATTCTTTTAGTGAGGAACCTCTGTGGACGTTCCATTTGTTGGATATGCATGGTTAGGTGCATACCAATCGGGCATTGTACTCCATGATAAATCTAATGAATGCCAAATACAGTAGAACAATGACTTCTTTGGACTTAGATGCCATACCTTTGTTTATAAGTTGTGCAACATAGAATGATTTCCTCAACACTGTAGACACATGATGATCAAAGGCTAGATTACTATCTGTGTGTGTCCCTAAGTCCCTGATTACTGGGTCATCTCTAATGGGTGTGTTGTCAATAAGATAAGATAGTTACCAGGGATGGATGACTTCCCAAAGGATACTATTATGCATTTCTTGGCATTTAGTTTTAGTCCATGACTCTGACACCAGTTGTTTGTCTGTGTCACCCCCTCCTGGAGAACATTTGTGTCAGTGTGAGACTCAATGACAGCTCCTAATTTGCAATCATCTGCAAATTTGGTCAACCAGAGACCACTGACATTGGCCTTGACTTCTTAGAAGTAAATGCCAAAAAGGAATGGTCCAAGGACTGAACCCTGAGGGACTCCATTTGTGACTGGCCTCTTTGTAGAGGTTGACTCCCTAATTCTAACTTCCTGGGTCCTGTCTGTGAGCCAGTTGGCTATCCACTGGGTGACATACGGGTTTGTACCTAACCTCTTGGGTTTGTCAACAATGCTCGAGTGGGGTATTGTGTCAAATGCCTTGGCCAGGTCAAGGTAGGCAGAGTGAACAATTTTGCCCTCATCCATTGCTTTGGTGACCTTCTCAGAGAGTCCACCAGGTTGAGTAGGCATGATCTGCCCTTTATGAAACCAAACTGGTTTGGGTTCAGTGCCTGGAGATTTACTATATCTGTATTGATCATCTCCATGATAATTCTTTCCATGGGTTTACATATAAGACTAGTGAGACTTATGGGTCTGTAGTTTCCAGGGCCTGTAGATGGGCCACCTTTGTGCAGAGGGATGACTGTTGTCTTTCTCCAGTCATGAGGCACCAAGCCTGTTCGGAGGCTACAGATAAATAGTGTTTCCAGAGGCCCTTATAGGTCATGTTTCATACTACTTAAAGGGCATCCTGGGGTTTTGTCTGGGCCCATTGATGCAGTGTTCTTGGTCTTAGAGAGAGCATTAAGGACCTGTTCCCTAGTGATAGTAGGAGAAGTTATATTTGATGATATTTCCTGAGGGAAGGTTGAGGGGGAGAGAAAGGTCCCTCTACCGGTTCTTTTAACTCTTTTATAATATTCAGTGCTTCAAATACAGTCTGTTTAGACTTTGATTTCCATTTTCTAGTCATTCTTTTTTTTGGCAGCCAACATAAACTTTAATAGTCTTACTACGTCTAGGCAATTCAGATACTGTGTCCCATTTCAAAAAAAAATCACATCCTTAGTAACAGCCATTTGCTCAGCCAATGTTTCTGATAGAGTACTCTGTAGGGACGGTTTAAAGTCTTTCATCTCATTGCACTAAAAAATGTATGTTCCTAGATGCCTCTTTCTTTTTCGTCACACCTCCAACATTTACTGTCTGAGGAAGAATTCTTTGAAGTCTGACTAGGGTATAGAAACACCTATGTAAACACTTCCAAGCAAAGATCCTAAATATTCTGGACTTTGTTGCATCTAAAATCCCACACACTTTATTTCTAAAACTTTCTTCCTGCTTCTTCATCATATTTTTGAATTATAACCTTTTGCTTGTGTAATATATATAAGCCTTAACTACCAAGCTCTAAAATATCACTTCACATCAGGAAAGCCTAAACCTCCTTGTTCTTTTGGAAGAATCTACTTACATCACCTAACTCTTGTCCTCTTCCCCTCCCAGAAAATGTAATTAAACTCTTTATTATTGTCCACAACTTCTCCTTTGATTAATGAAAATATGCTTGACCTGTATATAAAATTAAAGGGATTAAAAACAGTTTCACTGCTTGTATCATACTATCCATATCCATAAACAAGTGCTTTCAGTTTCTCACATTTTTGTATTTACTTTTTGTTTAGTCTCTTCTCACATGTCATTGGCTGCCATAACAGAAGTCTTTTTAATCCATACTCCTAAATACGTCATCTTATTGTGCCCCCATCAATGTGGGTATTTCTGAACCAGTCCTGTCTGGGTACATAATTTTATAGCTATAACATGCTTTTGTCTTCATTCATTTTATATCCTAAAAAGACTTGAATCTGTCTCAAAATATTCCATAAACTGAGATATCCTTTTCTGGATTTATCTGATACAAAATATCACCTGCAAATAAAGCACATTTTCTTGATTGCCATATCAATTATATACTTGCATTTCTGAGTCCCTTATTTTCTCTGCCAATGATTTTAAATCTAAAGAAACTGAGAGAGAGAGAGAGAGAGGACAATCCTGCCTGTTTCCTTTGTTCAGCTGATCAAAGAGGAACCATCCCACTTTAATAAATGCCTCTAATCCTCCATTTATCCTCCTAATTATCCTTTATCCTCCTAATTATCCTTATTTTTGTATCAGTGAATGCAGAGGTTTCCATTGCCCTACTCATGAAATCTCAGCGTACTCTGTTGAATGCTTTCTGTGTATCAAGACCCACCAACAGCAGCTATATTTCCTTACATTCTTCTTCCATCTGAATCATCATTGTTCTGTTAAGTTATCAAATGTTTGTCTCCCTTCATAAAACCACATTGATCTATATCTGTCAATTTTGGCAATACCTTTGCCATTCTTTTAGTTAGTATAGACATACACATTTTATAATCATGGTTTAAAATTGAAATGGATCTGTATGAATCTTGGTCTGATGGGTCTTTACCATCCTTAGTTAATACAGCCTTCACAACTTTCTTCCAAGATGTTGGTGCTTCCATTCCTTTTAAAATGCTGCTAAATAACAGTCCAGATTTTTATCACTTTCTTCCATCCTAACTTCCACAGGAGTACACCTGTTCCTGGAGACTTTCCTGAAGATTGATTATACATCACCATTTTTATCTCATCCCTCCTATCTTAGTTGTTAATTGCTGAGCTTCATCTACCTCTAACCTTGGCTTATTTAAATCTTCCTTAAACATTTCCATTTGTTCTATTTCTTGATTTCCACATTTCCCTGCTTTATCAAAATTTCAGACTATTTCCAAAATAACTCTAAAACCACTGCAGGATCTCTGGTTATTTTTGGTTTTATAGGCTCCCCAAGTTTGGCAACAACCCTTTCTACTTTCAGCTGCTTAAGATATTGTGTTAAAAGTTTTTGTCCTCTGGAGTTATCAAAAAGGAGATGTTATTTGGGTTTCACTGTTGCAGTCATCACACTTGGGTTAGCTGCCTACAAGTAGCCCTCAGTCGGCCCGAATACCAGAGACTTAGTATTTCTGCGTCAGTTGCTGTCGCTCCAGGACTGATGTCAGGTCGTCAGGGGTATAAAAACAGGCAGTCGACGCCATTACATCAGTCTTTCTTGACGAGGAGCCCGAAGCAGAAGCAGTTCGCAAGTGCCGATCGGCTGCTACCTGAATTTTCGTTTACGAATTGAATAATCCTGAAGTCTTCTAAAACTAAGTACTCCATTGGGGATCCTTTTTTCTTGCTCTAACCGATGTCAGAAAAAGTTAACAATTGTCTTGCCTGTGGAAAGCAAATACCACACAGATTTCTATTCTTACTGCGTCACCTGTTTAGGCCCAGACCACAACGTACCTCACTGTCGGTTTTGTGCCTTGTTCAACGCCTGAACCATTCGTCTGGCTCTCATTGTTGCTAAATTCTTTCGCTGTTGATCTCCATATTCCAAAATGGCTTTAGTAAGCCATCCGACTACCGATAGTCTGAAAAAACGTAAGGATAAAGACAGAGACAGACTGCATAGGTCCAAAGCTGCCGACGACACTTCTGTTAAGTTAGTCGCCAGTTCGCCAGTACTCAGTGAGGCTCTTTTGCAGCCCCTGATGCCTGCTTCTATGGATTCCCAGGCCTCTGCCGAGACCCATTCAGGGTCCAGTATGCCGTGAGACTCTTCTTCGAATATGGAATCAGCGGATGTCTCTATCTTGGATGGGTCCGGAGCCGCTGTGCAGGCACTGGCTTCTGAGGCAGATGTTCTTCGTGTTTCACTGTTGCAGTCATCACACTTGGGTTTTCTGTATTGGATGCTGCACCTCTTCCATGACATCAGGTCGTCAGGGGTATAAAACATGCAGCTGATGCCATTACATCGGCTTTTCTTGCCGTGCGGGAGCCCGAAGCAGAAGCAGTTCCCACATGCTGGTAGGCTGCTACCTGAAAATTTAATTTTTCGAGTTTCAAACCTGAAGCTAAGTACCCCGTTGGGGATCCTTTTTTCTTGCTCTAAACGATGTCAGCAAATATTAACAATTGTCTTGTCTGTGGAAAGCAAATACCTCACAGAGATTTTCATTCTTAGTGCATCACCTGTTTAGGCCCAGACCACGATGTTCCTCACTGTCAGTTTTGTGCCTTGTTTAACGCCTGAACTATTCGACGTCGGGCCACCTTTGTCGCTAAATTCTTTCGCTGTCATTCTCCGTATTCTGAAATGGCTTCAGTAAGCCATCCGACTACCTATCTTCCGAAAAAAAGTAAGGATAAAGACAGAGACAGACCGCATAGGTCCAAAACTGCCGATAACCCTTCCATTAAGCTAGTCGCCAGTCCGCCGCTACTCAGTGAGGCACCTTCACAGCCCCTGATACTCGCTTCTGCAGATTCGCAGGCCTCTGCTGAGACCCATTCGGAGTCCGGTATCTTGCGAGATGCTTCTTCAACTATGGAACCTGTTGTTGTCTCTACCTTGGATGGGTCTGGAGCCGCTTTGCAGGCACCGGCTTCTAAGGGTGTATTCTGACCTTCCAATATTCGTATTAAACTGACTACTTCGTTTCTCACTAAAACTACTGAGTTTCTCAGGCCCAGAGTTTGAACTACGCCTAGAAAACCGATGACCAAAGCGCTTTCTCAAGCTCCCTTGCCACAGAAACAAATGCTTAGAATGGCTGAAGACCTTATAACTTTAATTCGGGGAAGCCAGCCTTCCCCCCTCTAAAAGGCAAAAAATTGATTTTCCTTCTGATTCTACAGACCATGAGTCCAATGATTCTGATCCCTCTGATTACCAGGACATACCCTTATCTACCTATGAGGATTCAGATGCAGAGGATTCCATTCCCTATGCCTCCCCTCCAGAGGACTTTTCTTTTGGTGAAACCTTACATACCTTAAGAGAGCATTTCCGCTGGGAATGCCAGGACTGCCCACAGTTCAAAAAGAGACTCAGAGAATTTTTAGACTTGCCTCAGCACAGGCCTCTAGCTATACCCCCTGTCCTGGATATTGTAGATGATGTCTTCATGGAATCCAGTCGTACTCCTGATACTTTACCACCAGTTCCTAGAAAGAGTACCTGACTCTCAAAAAATTCTCTTTAAGAATCCCACTGCAGATCCAGGGACCTAAAGGTATTAAGGCTACTACAACCAAAAACCCTACCCCCTCAGACAGGGATTCTAGAGCTTTAGACAGATTGGGTAAGAAGGTATATACCTCTGCAACTCTTGCCATCAGGGATTTAAATTGCCAGTTTCACATGTTGAAGTACCAGCAGCATATTATGGAACTAATTAAACAAAAAATGTTGTTGCTTCCAGGTTGTACAGAAAATAAAGATTTGCAAGACTTAATGCATTCTGCAAACCAAGTTAGTAAACATACTTTGCAGTGTGGTTTTGATGCCTTAGAAGCATCTTGCAGGGCTGCTGTCACTGGGTCTGTACTGAGAGGGCATGCTTGGCTGAAGGAACAAATCTTGCCAGACCGTGTCAAAGCAGAGTTACTAGATGCTCCATTAAACCAGGAACATTTTTGGCACAAAAGCAGAAGTTCTGAAAAAGATGGAGGAAAAAGCTAATTCTATGCAAACTGTTAGGTTTCTTACAGGTACAGCCACCTAGATTCAGTAGACATTGGCCTTCTAAAAAACAGTCCTTCTCAGTCCAAACCCAGGGACAACAGACCACCAAGACTACAGTCTCCGGGTATGCAGAGATCTAAACAATGCAGTGCTCCCACCTCAAAAACGGGGAGTGGTAAGCCACCCCCTTATGGAAAAAGTTCACAATAACTTGTCTATCATCCTTCCCAGCCATGCCCAAGTACTTGCACCCCTAGGAGGAAAACTCGCCCTGCATGCAAAAAATTGGATGTCCATTACCCAGGACCAAAGGGTCCTAAACATTGTATCCCAGAGATACAAATTCTACTTCCACTCACTGCCAACCCCAAGCGGGTTGCCAGACCTTCCTCCAAACCAGTGGGCAGAGGCACAAAAGCAAGTACTTTCTCTTCTCAGTATCAGGGCTATTCATCCTGTTCCAATAGAGCAAAGGGGACAGGGTTTTTACTCCAGACTGTTCCTGGTGCCCAGAAAAGAGAGCTCTTGGTGCCCTATCCTGGATCTGTCAATTCTCAACACCTTCCTGGTGGTCCTAAAGTTCAAAATGCTTACACTGCAACAGCTTCTTCCTATGCTAGCCAAGGACACTCCTGGTTAATCACCCTAGACTTGAAAGAAGCTTATCTGCACATCCCCATAAGGGAATCTTGAAGGAAATATCTACATTTCAGGGCAGGCTTTATGCACCATCAGTTCTCTGCACTCCCCTTGGTCCTATCTACTGTGCCCAGGTATTCACAAAGTGCCTGGCTCCAGCCATTGCATACTGCAGGCAGAGAAATATTCAAATTTACCCATACTTGGATGATTGCCTGATTCAGGCAGTCAGGAATTATTACTTCAGCACATGGCATTTGTAGAGAGACTTCTAACTTCTTTGGGGTACACCATCAACGAAAACTAATCATACCTGGTGCCCAGCCAAAAGATTGTATTCCTGGGAGCAAGCTTGAACACAACTTCCCAGATGGCATTCCTCACTCCAGAAAAGCAGGTTTATTTGACAAACTACTTCAAATTAATAGCCACCAAAATCCAGCTATCTGCAATACTGCAAGCCCTAGGGTTCATGGCCTCATGCATTCTTTTGATTCCATATGCAAGACTGCATAGGAGGAAACTTCAGTGGTACTTAAAAAGTCTTTGGTGTCAACATTCTCAGGACCTGGAAACATTGATTCATGTCATTCCTTGTCTAAGGGCAAAGTTCATTTGCTGGGCAGAGGCTTGCAACTACAACAAGGGACTTTCTTTCACTCAACCCCTCGCCGCCCAAACCCTGACAACAGATGCATCAGACTATGCATGGGGGGCTCACATGGCAGGCAAATGCATTCAAGCCAAATGGAGCCCAGGACAAATTCACCTGCATATCAATCAAAAAGAAATGTTGGCTGTACAGAATGCTCTGACAGCCTTCAAATACCTTATCCTTCCAGGACAACTCATGATAGACAGACAACACCAGAGTTATGTGGTACATAAACAAGCAGGGGGGAACTCATTCCTACCAACTCTGTAGGTTAGCCATGGCCCTGTGGAACACAGCCTTGAGCAACCCAAGTGCACCTGCAAGCTCAATTCCTTCCAGGCAAACAAAATTGACTGGCAGACAACTTAAGCAGAAATCTACTGGACCCACATGAGTGGAAACTGGAACCCAACTCATTCAAACTTCTAATCCACAGGTGGGGGGCACCAGTGGTGGACCTCTTTGCCTCACTCCAAAACCATTAATTGAGCAAATTTTGCACCATAAATACTCACAGCCAAGCATGGAAAGTGAATGCCCTGTCCTTTTCATGGGAAAACCCTCTCAATTTATGCCTTTCCCCCTCTGCCTCTCCTCTCAAAAGTACTACTCAGGATCAAACAGGACAGACCAAGGACAAGCCTTATTGCACCAGACTGGCCACGCCAGCACTGGTACCCACTCCTACGCAGTCTGACAGCAGTGCCACCCTGGCACCTACATCAGACCCCCCCCTCCCTGCTGTCCCAGCAGGAAGGACAGATTTTGCATCCTCAGCTGCAAACCCTGAACGTTGCAGCCTGGCTTATTCCCTGAATACACCACCAGCAACCCTCAGCAAACAGGTGCTGGACGTCATCCTTGAGGCCAGAAGGCCTAGTACTAGGAAATTCTATTCAGAAAAGTGGAAAAGATGCTGTTCTTGGAGCAAGTCTCAAGGAAAGGACACAGCCGTGCCCACCTTACCTCAAATCCTAGATTACCTAGCAGAGCTACTTCACAAAGGCCTATCCTTCTCATCCATTAAGATTCATGCCTCTGCCATCTCAGCTCATTACAATACTGAGCCACCTCTCTTTTCTCACCCTGTGATCAAACAGTTCCTGAGAGGAGCTAACAATTTAAGACCCTCGAGGAGAGCTCCCACCCCTGCCTGGGACCTTAACTTTGTACTAGAGAAGCTCATGCTTACCCCTTTTGAGCCTACTGCTACAGCAGAGTTAAAATTCCTTTCTTGGAAAACAGCCTTACTTCTAGCCATCACTTCACCAAGAAGAGTGTCTGAGTTACAGGGACTAATGGCTGTGGAACCCTTCATTATTTTCCATGCTGACAGGGTTTCCTTCAGGACTAACCCATCATTTATACCCAAGGTGGTATCCAGTGTGGCTTTAAACCAATCCATCCATTTACCAACCTTTTTCCCTAATCCTCAGAATAAAGGGGAAAGGATCCTGCATTCCTTGGATGTGCACAGACAGCTCAGGTTCTACCTTGACAGGACTAAGCCTTTCAGAAAGTCTGACTAGCTGCTAGTCAGCTTTTGCTACAGGGGCAGAGGGCAAGGCCATTTCAAAGCAAACCATTTCCAAATGGATAGCGCACTGCATCCATTTCTGCTACAAACACCATGGAAAACCTACCCCACAGGGGATCAGACCTCATTCCACTAGGGCTACCTCAACCTCTACAGCATTTCTCAGGAGAGCCCCTACCAGGGACATCCTCGAAGCTGCAATCTGGAGTTCTGTACACATCTTCACCAAGCATTACCATTTACCTGTCTTTTCTAAATCCAGAGCTGGATTTGCCACAACAGTCTTACAAGGCCTGCTAGCCAGCCCTAATACTTCTTGACTACCTCCACTCTTCCTCAGCTTTGGGAATCAACCCAAGTGTGATGACTGCAACAGTGAAACATGAAGAACATAGTACAGTTGTGTACACTTACCATAAATGTAGATGTTCAAGTGTATTCACTGTTGCAGTCCTGGTTACCCTCCCTCCAGCCCCCTAACTGTTCTATGCTTTCTACCTATCCTCTTTTTGGCCATATCTTATGGCAATGGTATTTACTTTTTACTGGAGGTGTTCCACACCATGTAATTGCTTCCTATTTTGGGGGCTTCCAACATCTGGGGCAAGAAAAACTGATGTAATGATGTCGACTGCATGTTTTATACCCCTGACGTCATGGAAGAGGCGACAGCATCTGACACAGAAATCCAAAGACTCTGGTATTTGGGCCGACTGAGGGCTACCTGCAGACAGATAAACCCAAGTGTGATGACTGCACCAGTAAATACAATCGAACATCTACATTTAATGTAAGTGTACAGGGTCTATATCAGAACATCGAAGTTTTAAAACTTCGAATGTTCTAATATCGACCCCTATTCAGTGAATGCTAAAAAGTGCGAAGCTGCAGAACACCTAATTCTTTCCTAGGGAAAGAATTTGGTTGACCAGTTCTATGGCTTCGCTATTTTCAGTGCTGTGGTGGAAAATTACAGGTCGGGTTCAGGTAAGTGTGCGATTGTGTGAACTTTAGGGTTAGGGCACGGGTTAAGTGAGTTAGGGTTAGGGGCGGGTTAAGTGAGTTAGGGTTAGGGTGCGGGTTAGGTGAGTGTGCGATAGTGACGGACCTTAGGGTTAGGGTTTGGGTTAAGGTAAGTGGATAGATAGTAGTGTATGTACAGTTTAGTGTAGGGTTAGATGTAGGATTTTAAGTGCATGTGTGTGGATTGATGTTTTTTTTGGTGTGCTTGTGTTGTGTGTGTGCGTACGTGTTTCGGAATAGCAAATTTTTTCCTTGGGTAAAAATTTGCTGTTCTGAATGTTCGATATTTTTTGGTAGATATTTTAGGTTCGATGAAATAGCGTTCGCTATTTTCATCTTTCAATAGCATGATATAAACCCAGTGTACACAACTGTACTTTCTTCGCACCACCGACATTCGACTCAGACGACTTTTTTATCTAAAACTACCGAGTTTCTTAGGCCAAGAGTATGGCTACGCTTAGAAAGCCGACGACCAAAGCACATGCGCCTCCTCCCATGCCACGACAGATGCTTAGAATGGCAGAAGACCTTATTACACTGATTAGGGGAAGTCAGCCTTCCCCTGCTAAGAGGAAAAGAGACCATATTCAACAGATCAGGAGTCAAATGGCTCTGAGGTATCTGATTATGAAGACATGCCCTTATCTGCTTATGAGGATTCATATGCAGAGGAATCCATGCCTCCCCTTCAGAGGATTTTTCTTTTGGTGAAACCTTACATACCTTAAGAGAGCATTTCCACTGGGAGTGCCAAGACTATCCTCAGTCCAAAAAGAGACTCAGAGAATTCCTACATTTGCCTCAACACAGACCATTAGCAATACCCCCTGTCCTGAAGGTTGTTTATGATGTTTTTATGGAATCCAGTCTTACTCCTGATACTTTACCTCCTGCCCATGGGAAACCAAATGGGTACTAAAGAGTACCTGACACTCACAAATTTATTTTCAAGAATCCTACTGCTGACCCAGAGATCATATCCCAGGGACCTAAAGGTATCAAGGCAACTACAGCCAGGAATCCCACCACTTTGGATAGGGATTCCAGAGCTTTGGACAGATGGGGTAAGAAGGTATATACCTGTGCTACTCTTGCTATTAGGGCATTAAATTGTCAGTTTCACATGCTGAAGTACCAGCAACATATTATGGAACTTGGTAAACAAAAAGCGGCAACCTTTATAGACGGTGCCGAAAATAAGGAATTGCAGGAGCTTATGCACTCTGCAAGCCAAGTCAGTAAGAATACTTTGCAGTGTGGCTTTGATGCCCTAGAGGCATCTTGTTGAGCAGCAGTCACTGGCTCTGTATTGAGAAGGCATGCATGGCTCAAGGAACAGACCTTGCCAGACCATGTCAAATCAAAGTTACTAGACGCTCCTTTGAACAAGGACAGTTTGGCACCAAAGCAGAAGAGGTTATTAAAAAGATGGAAGAAAAAGCTAAATCTATGCAGACTGTTAAAAGAATTCTTACAAGTGCAACCCCCTAGATTCAGTAGGCATTGCCCTTCCAAACACTCGTCCTTTCCATCCCCCTCAAGGCCATCTCAAACCAAACCCAGGGGAAACAGACCACCCAGATTGCAGTCTCAGGGTATGCCGAGATTTAAGCAATGGAGTGCCCCCACCCCCAAAGCAGGGAGTGGTAAGCCACCTCCTTACGGAAAAAATTCACAATGACTTTTCCACTCCACTCCCCCACCTTTGCCCAATTGCATGTGCCCCTAGGAGGAAAACTTGCCCTTCATGCAAAAAATTGTATGTCCATCACACAAGACCGATGGGTCCTCAGGGATACAAATTTTGCTTCCACTCACTGCCATCCCCAAGAGGGTTCCCAGACCTTCCTCCAAACCAGTGGGCAGAGGCTCAAAACCAAGTTCTATCCCTGCTCTCCATCAGAACTATTCAGCCAGTTTCAGTATAATAGATAGGTCAAGGATTCTATTCCAGACTCTTCCTGGTACCCAGAAAAGAGGGCTCTTGGTGCCCAGTCCTGGATCTTTCAATTCCCAACACCTTCCTGATGGTACCAAAATTCAAAATGCTTACCCTGCAACAGCTTCTACCTGTGCTAACCAAGGATGCCTGGTTAGTCAGCCTAGATTTAAAAGAAGCCTATCTGCACATCCCTATAAGGGAGACATGCAGGCAGTATCTAAGTTTCATGGCCGGATCTATGCATTATCATTTCTCTGCACTTCCTTTGGCTTATCCACTGCGCCCAGATTATTCACAAAATGCCTGGCACCAGCCATTGCATACTACATGCAGAGAAATATCCATATTTACTCGTATTTGGACGACTGCCTGATTCAGGTGGACAGTCAGGAATTGCTGTTGCAGCACCTGACATTTGTGAAAAACCTCCTCACTTCACTGGGGTACACCATCAACGAAAAGAAATCAAAACTGGTACCCAGTCAAAGGATTGTATTCCTGGGAGCAAGCTTGGACACATCATCCCAGATGGCATTCCTCACTTCAGAAAAACAAGTCTGACAGCCTACTTCAAACAAATGGCCACCAGAACCCAGCTATCTGCAAGAAAAATACTGCGGGCCCTAGGGTTCATGGCCTCATGTATACTCCTAATTCCATATGCAAGACTGCATATGAGGAAACCTCAATGGTATTTAAAAAGTCTTTGGTGCCAACATTCTCAGGACCTGGAAACAGTCATTCCCATCATACCCTATCTAAGGACATAGTTTCTTTGGTGGGCAGCAGCGTGCAACCACAACAAGGGACTGCCTTTTACTCAACCCCACCCCGCCCATACCCTAACCGCAGATGCATCAGAGTATGCCTGGGGAGCACACATGGACGTCAGATGCATCCAGGGCCACTGGAGCCCAAGTTAAATTCATCTGCACATCAACCAAAAAGAGATGCTAGCTGTACAGCATGCCCTGACAGCTTTCTGATCCCTGCTGTCTCCAGGAGAATTCTTAATCAAAACAGACAACACCGCAGCCATGTGGTATATCAACAAGCAGAGGGGAACCCACTCTGCAGGTAAGCCATGGCCTTGTGGAACATGGCATTGGACATGCAAGTCCATCTGCAAGCTCAATTCCTGCCAGGCAAACAAAACTCACTGGCAGATGACTTAAGCAGAAATCTCCTAGACCCATACGAATGGCAATTAAAGCCCGCACCTTCAACCTTTTGATTCAGAAATGGGGAACCCCAGAGGTGGATCTCTTTGCCCCCCCCTCCCCCCTGGAACCACCAGCTCAGCAAAATTTGCACCAGGAACCCTCACAGCAGGGCCTGGAAAGTGGATGCCCTATCTTTTCAGTGGGTAAATCTCTCAATCTGTGCCTTTCCTCCTCTGTCCCTTCTCCCAAGATTATTACTCAAAATAAGACAGACAGACCAAGGACAATTTTGATTGCCCCGGACTGGCCACGCCAGCACTGGTACCCACTCCTGTGCAGCCTGACACCGGTGCCACCATGGCACCTGCAACAGAATCCAACCCTGCTCTCTCAGCAGGAGGGACAGGTTTTGCATCCGCAACTGCAAACCCTAAATCTTGCAGCCTGGTTTATTCCTTGAATTCTCCCCCAGCATCCCTAAGCAAGCAGGTACTGGACATCATTCTTGAAGCCAGAAGAACCCAGTACAAGGAAATCCTATGCTGATAAGTAGAAAAGGTACTGCTCCTGGATTCAAGCCAAAGGAAAGGACACAACTCTGCCCTCCCTGCCTCTAATCCTGGATTACTTAGCAGACCTACTCCACAAAGGCCCATCTTTCTCATCCATTAAGATACATGCCTCAGCCATTTTGACTAATTACAACACTGAGCCACCTCTCTTCTCGCACCCTCATATCAAACAATTCATCAGAGGGGAAAACAACTTAAGGCTGCCAAGGAAAGCACCCAACCCTGCTTGGGACCTTAGCAGAGTCGAAATTTCTCTCTTGGAAAACAGCCTTGCTTCTGGCCATCACTTTAGCTAGAAGAGTGTCTGAGCTTCAAGCACGTATGGCTGCGGAACCCCTCATTATTTTCCATGCTGACAGGGTTTCCCCTCAGGACTAACCCTTCCTTTTTGCCTAAACTGGTGTCCAGTGTGGCTCTCAACCAATCCATCCATTTGCCAACCTTCTTCCCTAATCCCCAAAACAAAGGGGAAAGGATCCTGCACTCCTTGGACGTGCACAGACGGCTTAGATTCTACCTTGATAGGACTAAGCCTTTCAGAAAATCTGACCAGTTTCCAGTCAGCTTTGCAACAGGGGCAGAGGTCAAGGCCATATCAGAACACTCAATCTCCAAATGGATAGCACACTGCATCCATTTCTGCTACAAGCACCATGTGAAACCAACCCCTCAGGGGGTCAGAACACATTCCATTAGGGCAACATCTACCTCTACAGCATTTCTCAGGGAGTCCCTACCAGGGACATCATGGAAGCTGCTACCTGGAGTTCTGTACACACCTTCACCAAGCATTACCACCTGCCCATCTTTTCCAAATCCAGGGCAGGTTGTGCAACAGCAGTCCTGCAAGGCATTCTAGCCAGCCCTAACTTTTCTTGACTGCCTCCACCCTTCTTCAGCTTTGGGAATCTACCCAAGTGTGATGACTGCAACAGTGAAACAAGAAGAACATAGTACAGTTGTGTACACTTACCATAAATGTAGATGTTCGAGTGTATTCACTGTTGCAGTCCTGGTTTCCCTCCCTCTAGCCCCAGTTCTCTCTCTCCTCTCTATGCCTTCTACTCACCCCTTTCTGGGGTATTGATATTTAATTTTTACTGGTGATGTTTTCCCCCACCATAACCTAGCTCCCTATTTGGGATTTGGGGGGCTCCTGACATTTGGGGCAAGAAAAACTGATGTAATGGTGTCGGCTGCCTGTTTTTAAACCCCTGACAACCTGACATCAGTCCTGGAGTGACAGCAACCGATGCAGAAATACTAAGTCTCTGGTATTCGGGCTGACTAAGGGCTACCTGCAGGAAGATAACCCAAGTGTGATGACTGCAACAGTGAATACACTCGGAACATCTACATTTATAGTAAGTGTACACAACTGTACTTTGCTTACTTAACAGCAATCTTTGTAAAGCTGTGCATTTCTGCCTCTTCTCATTCTTTAAGATTCTCCTTATTCTGCAGTACTTTAACCTTTGTCAGCCACTCTAAGCAATTCGTATTACTTCTTAAACAAATCTTTTTCTGACTTGTTTCTACCCTGTTTTTTGAAACTCCATTTTCATTTTATGCCACTGATTAGCTATAATTTCTGAAGATATTTGCCTTCTCTAATAACTCTTGAATAAATTTCCACTACCAACTTCTCCTCCTCGTCCTCCTTTCTGCTGCTCCCATTAGGGGTCGCCACAGCAGATCATCTGTTTCCATTTCTTCCTGTCCTCTGCATCTTGCTGTGTCACACCAATAACTTGCATTTCCTCTCTCACCACATCCATAAACATTATCTTAGTCCTTCCTCTTTTCCTCTTACCTGGCAGCTCCATCCTTAGTATCCTTCTCCCAATATACCCAGTATCCCTCCACAGCACATGTCCAAACCAACACAATCTCGCCTCTGGCTTTGTCTCCAAACTGTCCAACCTGAGCTTATCCTCTAACATACTGAGTCCTAATCCTGTCCATCCTCGTCACACTCGAGGCATATCTTAACATCGTTAACTCTGCCACCTCTAGTTTTGACTCCTGTCTTTTTGTCAGTGCACTGTCTCCAACCCATGTAACATAGATGGTCTCACTACCCTTTTGTAGATATTTCCTTTCAATCTACTGGTACCCATCTATCACAAATCACTCTTGACACTCTTCTCCACCCAGTCCACCATGCTTGCATTCTCTTATTCACCTGTCTTCCAGAATCATCATTGCTCTGAACTGTTGATCTCAAGTATTTAAACTCATCCACCTTCACCAACTCTATTCCCTGCATCCTCACCATTCCTCTATCCTCCCTCGCATTCATACACATATATTCTGTCTTAGTCTTGCTGACTTTCATTCCTCTCCTCTCTAGAGCACATCTCCACCTCTCCAGGGTCTCCTCACCCTGTTCCCTACTCTCACTACAGATCACAATATCATCCACAAACATTATAGTCCACGTGGATTCCTGTCTGATCTCGTCTTTCAAACTGTCCATCACCATTGCAAATCAGAAAGGGCTCAGAGCTGATCCTTGATGTAATCCCACCTCCACCTTGAATGCATCCATCACTCCTACTGCAGACCTCACCACTGTCACACTACCCTTGTACATATCCTGTAGCACTCTTACATACTTCTGTGCCACTCCCGACTTCCTCATACAATACAAAAACTCCTCTCTTGGTACCCTGTCATATGCTTTCTCTAAGTCAACAAAAACACAATGCAACTCCTTCTGACATTCTCTATACTTCTCCATCAACATCCTCAGAGCAGACATCGCATCTGTACTGCTGTTTCCCAGCATGAAACCATACTGTTGCTCCCTAATCATCACCTCCCTTCTTAACCTAGGATGTTATGTAGTCCTATCTCACCATTATTCTTCATATGTGGGTTCGGAGCCGACGGTCGGCTCCGACTCTGCCTATACACTAGCTCGAAAGTCTCTGATTGGCTGGGCTAAGATGGTATCCCACAGTACCTTGCTCCACATCCCCAGATCTCGTTTGCCGCTTGTAGAGCTCGGACGTAGTCTCGACTTGGCTAAGTACTCTTTAAAAATAACTTCTCTTGAGAAAATTTCTGATATTATAGAATTTTTGCATAGATACAGTTGTGATAGCGTTTGTTGGCCTTTCTGCATTCTTTTGGGTGTGTTTGTGCAAGTTTTGTAGTATCCCTTCTACTCTCGGGCTAGGCCCATTTGAGTTAGAGGACCTAGTCCTCCCCTTGTGATTGTTTTTTTTTTAGTTTGTGGTTCTCTTTGTGCTGAGACCGTTTTAATTCGAGGTCTCTCTATTGTTTGTGTGCATCAGTGACTGTGTGTTGTGCTGAGCATTCGTTTCCTGCCCTTTTCTCTGACTGACTTCTGCACCGAGAAAGTTTTTGGAGTTCTGTGTTTTATAATTATGTCGAAAGAGCAAAAAGAACATAAGCCCTCTGGCTTTAAAAAGTGTTCTAAATGTTCATACAAAATGTCTATTACAGACGGACATTCCACCTGTGTTTATTGTCTTGGAGCCATCCTCCTTCAGGAGTCCTGCAGTTTCTGCCACTCCTTTAGTCCCCGGGTGCTCCAAGAAAGGAAAAACAAGTTGATACTAAAGGGTCTGTTAAAACCATCTTTTGAGGAAAAGTTAGCTTAGACTCCCAGCTCCGAGTCGAAGTCTAAGTCATCGAGATCCAAGAAGAGATCGCCGGCTCCATCTCTGGTCTCGGAGCCGCCCTCTAAGATTTTGGTAGTGGAATCTGCTTCCTCGGCTCCACCGACCTCTGAGCCGCAGGAAGTCACTGTTTCGATTGAATCCTCGACTGCTCCGATAATATAGGAACCGATTCGGAGCCGGTCTCCAAGTTTAAGACAAACCTCTCCAGAGAAGAGGTGTGCTTCTCCATCGGTTTCCTCCAAATCCTCCAGGCTTTCAGATTTGGATGTAGATAGGGTGGTGCAGCGGCTTCTGGAATCGCCAGTGTTGGCAAAACTTTTTTCGGCTCTGACCCAGTCGGCTCCGGAGCCAACCCTGGTAGTCGTACCTGCTATTCCTCCTCCGAGTGCATCGTTGTCTTCGGAGCCAGTAAGCTCCACTCCGAGGGATGTTCCTGTGTCGGCTCCAATACCCCAACTGGGACTCAAGGTACCGGCATCGGCTCCGACCCTGTCGGCTCCGTCCACAGGGTTCGGGACTCGGGTTTCTTCTGTCGGCGCCGAGGGGGATGACTCGGAGCACAGGTCGGTGCCGAGCCTTCCTCTGGGCGCATCGGCAGCGGGGACTTAGAGTCATGGCCTTAGAGGGCGGTCGGTCCTCAGATTCAGGAGGTCCCGCCTTCGAGGCAGTGCAGAGCACGCTGGCTGGATAAGCTACCTCCCTCGGATCGGTCCTTCGGTTCCCTACTACACTGGCGAGAGCTTCTGACACCCCACTATCCTTGGACAGCAGGGTGCAAGGGCCTAAGGACACCCCCATGAAGCAGTCCCCTTCTTTCTGAGGAGCCCTCAGACTCTGTGCCTGAGGTACCCCCCAGGAAGAAATCTTGCAAGAGGAAGCATATAGACACCCAAGACGAGTCCCTCACTTCAGATACTGACCTCGAGGAGTTGGAGGGGTCCCCCAAGTCTTCCTCTGAGGATGTTTCGTTCTCCAAAATCCTGGAGATCTTGAAACAAAGAGGAGGCTGGCCTTCCAAAACCCCCTCCGAGGAGGAGTCAGTATTCCTTAAGGCCTTTGGCGCCCAGCCTTCCACCTCCTGGGTATCCCCACCCTTTGATGAGCTCCTAGACTTAATTTGTCGAAGGGTGTGGGAGACTCCTGACTCCGTGGAGCCTGTCCCTCGACGGCCTAACAAATTCTTGTCTGCCCCCCAGGGAAAGGATTTTTTAACTAAGGGAACTTCAGTAGATGCTATGGTGGTGGCGGACGCCACACAGAAGGAAGTTGCAGAGTCTTCCTCTACGGTCCATCCCCCGAACAAGGAGTCCAGGATGATGGACTGCAGAAGCGTACCTTTTCCTCAGTGACCTTTACTCTGCGGTCGCTGAATTACTTGACTCATTTCACGTGGCTCCAAAGAGATCTCCTTAAGGAGGTAGGAGATACTCTCAGGGGTAATGTACCTGAGACGGTGACTCAAGCAGTCAACGCTCAGCTTTCCACCCGTAATTCCATTGCGAACTCGTCCATGCGATTGATTTCGTACGCGGCCGAGGGAGCTAGTAGGGCGGCTAGTTCAGGAGTGGCCCTCAGGAGGCAAGCCTGGCTACGCCTGTGTCACTTTGCGGAGGCCTTTAAGTCTTCCTTTATGGATGCCCCTTTCGACGGTTCCTCCTTGTTTGGGACCAAAGTAAAAGAGACACTCACCAGGTGCGAACAAGAGAGTAAGACCTTGTCTGCCGTGGGAGTCCGCTTTTCCCTACAGTCGAGACCTTATCCCAAGGCTCAGTGGGGGGAAAGATGTGGTTCAGAAAATCACAGAGGTCGTTCCCTATCGCACAAGGTGAGAACCCCCCTCGAGGCAGAGGAGGGGGGGTCATACTCTGGAAGACGCCACCCCAGAGGCAGAGGGGGCCCCCCGCAACTCAGGGGACCGGGATTCCTTCAGCGGTTCCCCATACTCTCACTCTTGAGGGTGTGCCCAGCTGTGCTTCTCCGGAGCCAGTCGGGGGTCAGATTTCCCATTATCCGGAAGCCTGGGCAAGAATAACCCAGGAGAGATGGGTTTTAGGGATAATCGCCGGAGGTTACACCATTCCATTTCGCTCCACCCCTCCTACCCCCAAAAGGATCCCAGACGCACCACCCAGTCAAAGGGGTCAAGCAGCATCAGAGGTCTCTCACCTGCCAGAAAAAGGAGTCATCCAACCAGTCCCCCTAGACCAGATCGAATTAGGGACTTACTCAAGATTCTTTTTGGTGCCGAAAAGCACGGGGGACCTGAGACCCATTCTGGATCTCTGCCGACTAAATCATTATGTACGCAAGTCCAAGTTCCGGATGGTCACACTGCAATCAATTCTGCCGTTATTGGGAAAGGAAGTATGGATGTGCTCCATCGACCTGAAGGATGCTTATTACCACATAAAGATGGACAAAGCATCCTGGTGTCATCTATGCTTCCGGCTGGGAGCCAGGCACTTCCAGTTTCGAGCCCTGCCCTTTGGTCTCACCACAGCCCCCAGGGTGTTCACCAAATGCATGGCAGTGTTGACGGCTCATTTGAGGCGTCTAGGATTCCAGGTGTTTCCTTACCTGGACGACTGGCTCCTAACCACCTCCACCAAGCATCTACTTTGTCAAAACAGAAACACTACCATCAACATTTGTCATCAGCTAGGCATCACAATAAACTGGAAAAAATCTGCCTTGCTACCCTCACAGCGTGTCTTATTTATAGGAACAGAGTTGGATACCATTCGGATGAGAGCGTTTCTGCCTATGGAAAGGATCACGAGGTTACAACGGCAGGTTCAAATGATGATACCTTTGACACGCGTAAAGGCAAGGCTAGTCCTGCAACTACTAGGCACGATGGCATCCACTATCATGACAGTTCCATTAGCGAGGCTGCACATGCAGATATTACAGTGGCTCCTGTTCGACCAGTGGTCTTTTCAGAGTTTGCCTCTATCCCATCCCATCTTGACCACAGACAAATGCAGACAGGACCTCAGTTGGTGGCTGTGCACCGACAATTTAGTAGTAGGAAAACCATTCTCTTCACCCAACCCGGTAGCCACAGTGACCACGGACACCTCCCGGATAGGGTGGGGTGGGGGCATTATCTTGGCAAGTTGGTCCAAGGTACGTGGCAGGAACACGAGATGAACTTGCACATAAATGTCCTGGAGATGAGGGCAGTGCTTCTAGCGTTGCAGGCGCTACAACATGTCCTCCCGTCCGGGACTATTGCGATACACTCGGACAACATGTTGGTAGTGTGGTATCTCAACAAACAAGGGGGAACCCGATCGTACCCACTATGCAGGGAGGCTATGAGAGTGTGGAACTGGGCGGTAGCTTCCCAAAGGACCTTGATAGCAATGCACATTCCGGGGAAAACCAGTGTGATCACAGACAAGTTAAGCAGGGCGATCCTTCTGCCCTACGAGTGGTCCCTGAACCGCCAGGTGGCGGACAGCATATTCAATAAATGGGGTCAGCCTTGCTGCGATCTGTTTGCCAGCCCTCTCAATGCGAAATGCCACGCATTCTTCTCACTGATACCCCCACTGGGGGGGGGATATCCAAGGGACGCTGTGGCGCACATTTGGCCCTCGGGTCTGCTGTATGCTTTCCCTCCGTTTCCCCTTATCTCAAGGGTGATCCAGAAAGCACTTTCCCTGGGAAGCAGGTTGATTCTAATCGCTCCATACTGGCCTCGACAAGTATGGTTCCCCTTTCTCCAACAGTTCGCCATGGAGCCTCCTTGGACTCTGGACCCTTGTCCAGACCTATTGACACATATGTCGGGACAGCTCCACTCCTCCCTGGAGACCCTCAGGCTGACCGCCTGGCTACTCCACTTCCGACCGTAGTCAGGTATCATGATTTTTCTCCAAACATAGTCCATATCCTCTTATCCTCTCTCAAACCAGCCACTAGGAAGATTTATTCCAGTAAGTGGAAAAGGTTTTCCATATGGGCACAATCTAAGGATATTGACCCCTACATGGCTCCCATCAACTCTGTGCTGGAATTCTTATCTCAATTATTCTACAAAGGGTCAGCCCCAGCCACCATAAAAGTTCAGCTAGCGGCTGTCTCTAATTATCACGTGGCATATGAACCCAGCTTAATGGCTCACAGACTGTGTAAAGCCTTCATGAAAGGCACACTCCTCCTTCGCCCCCCGGTGGCTCAACCGGTTATGCCTTGGGACCTTAATTTTGTTCTGCAGGCTCTTACTCTTCCACCCTTCGAGCCTGCGGCTTCTTGCGATTTGAAGTTTCTGACATGGAAATTGGCCTTTCTAATAGCCATTACTTCTGCCAAAAGGGTTTCAGAGCTTCAGGCCTTGTCAGCTAAGCCCCCTTATCTCATTTTCCATAAAGATAGGGTCTCCCTCAGGCCGAATCCAACCTTTCTTCCAAAAGTAGTGTCATTGTCTAATATTAATCAGTCCATTGAACTGCCAGTATTCTTTCCCAATTTCTCTGACAAGGCAGAGTATCAGTTTCATACGTTGGACGTTCATAGGCAACTACGCTTTTATTTACACAGGACTAAGGAATGGAGGAAATCAGATCAGCTCTTCATTTCATTCTCGGACAATCGCTTAGGTTCGGTGGTGTCCAAAGTAACCATTTCTAGATGGATAGTGGGTTGCATCTCCTTTATTTACCAGACAGGAGGTAAGAACATACCCTTTCCAGTCAGAGCACATTCTGCAAGAGCAGTGTTTACATCTACGGCCTTTCAGGCTAGGCTATCCATGGATGATATATGCGCAGCCGCAACATGGGCTTCTCCCCATACCTTTGTGTCCCATTACAAACTGGATGTGGTATCCAGGGGCAGGTCTTCCTTTGGCTCCACAGTGCTCAGGAGTATCTTCCATTGAGCCACCCAGGATATAGTTGCTAGGGACACTATCCCACATATGAAGAATAATGGTGAGATAGGACTACATAACATCAATTAGTTATGTACTTACCATAACGCTAGATGTATGTAGTCCATCTCGCCATATATTCTTCATTACCCACCCGCCGTCCCCCTTGCCTGGAGAATTTGGAGGATTTCCTTTATAACCCTGGCTTTAGTCCCTTTAGACAACTTGTTGGACCTTGTCTATCTTGACTGTGGATGTGTGTGTGTGGATTGGACATATTGTTTTTGTTAGCAGCAAACTAGATCTGGGGATGTCAAGCAAGGTATTGTGGGATACCATCTTAGCCCAGCCAATCAGAGACTTTCGAGCTAGTGTATAGGCCGAGTCGGAGCCGACCGTCGGCTCCGAACCCACATATGAAGAATATATGGCGAGATGGACTACATACATCTAACTAATTGTTCCACTCCTTTTCACATAACCTCATGTCGTGACTGATCAGTTTTATCCATCTGTAGTTACTACAGCTCTGCACATCACCCTTTTGGTACCCAAAATCTTCTCCACTCCTCAGGCATCCTCTCATTTTCCAAGGTTTCATTAAACAATCTGGTTAAAAACTCTGCTGCCATCTCTCCTAAACACCTCCATCCTTCCACAGGTATGTCATCTGGACCAGCAGCCTTTCCATTCTTCATCCTCTTCATAGCTGTCGTTACTTCCTCTTTACTAATCCATTGAACTTCCTGATTCAGTATCCCGTCATCCAACCTTCTCTTCTCATTCTTTTCATTCATCAGCCCTGAGCTCACAGTACTTTTTCCATCCACTGAACACAATCTCACTTGTGAGTACATTTCCCTCATTATATTTCATCACCCTTACCTGCTCTGCATCGTTCCCTGCTCAGTCCCTCTGTGTAGCCAATTGGTATAGGTCCTTTTCTCCCTCCTTAGTGTCCAACCTTTTATATAACTCACCATTCACCTTATCTGTAGCCTTTGTCACCTCTCTCTTCATCATACGCCTCAACTCCTTATACTCCTGTCTACTTTCTTCATCTGTCTGACAAACCTACTTCTTCTTTGCCAACCTCTTTCTCTGTATACTCTCCTGTACTTCCTCATTCCATCACCAGGTCTCTTTGTCTTCCTTCCTCTGTCCATATGTCACACCAAGCACCTTTCTAGATGTCTCCCTTACCAGCTCTGCTGTAGTTACCAGGTTGTTCAGTAACTCTACACTACCACCCAGTGCCTGTTTTAACCCTTCCCTGAACTCCACTTCACAATCATCCTTTTGCAACTTCTACCATTTGATCCTTGGCACTACCCTCACTCTTCTCCTCCTCTTCTTGATCACCAGCGTCATCCTACAGACCACCATCCTATGATGCCTAACTACACTTTCCCATGTCATCACTTTGCAGTCTCCAATCTCCTTCAGACTGGCCCTCCTGCATAGGCTATAATCCACCTGTGTGCATCTTTCTCCACTCTGTTATGTCACCCTATGCACCTCCCTCCTCTTAAAATTACATATTCACCACAGCCATGTCCATCCTTTTTGCAAAATCCACTACCATCTGACCTTCTGCATTCCTCTCCTTAACACCATACCTACCCATCACTTCCTCATCCCCTCTGTTCCCTTCACCAACATGCCCATTGAAATCCACTCCAATCATCACTCTCACCCTTGGGTACACTCACCACCACTTCATCCAACTCGCTTCAAAAATGTTTTTCTCATCCATCGCACACCCAACTTGTGGAGCATATGCACTAACAATATTCATCACCACACCATCAGTTTCTAGCTTCATGAACATCACTCTGTCCAACACTCTTTCACCTCCAAAATACTCTTGGTATACTGTTCCTTCGGATAACTCCTACCCCATTTCTCCTCCCATCCATATCATGATGGAACAATTTGAACCTGCCTCCAATACACCTGGCATTATTCCCCTTACATCTAGCCTCTTGCATGCACAATATATCAGACTTCCTTCTCTCCATCATATCAGCTAGTTGTTTCCCTATACCAGTCATACTGCCAACATTCAAAGTTCCTACCTCCACTAGCACATTCCTAATCTTCCTCCTCTCTTCCTGCCTTTGGGCATGCCTTTCCCCTCTTCTTTCGGCCAACAGTAGCCCAATTTCTATCAACACCCTGTTGGCTAACACTACTGGTAGCGGTTGTTGTAATCATGGGCCTCAACCTATCTGGTATGGAAATCTATATCGATGTCCGCATATGTCATTTGGCAAAAATCTTACACCGGATGGCCCTTCCTGATATAACCCACCCCAATTATCCAGGCTTGGGATTGGCAGGAAGAAATGCACTGGTGTGTCCATTCCCATTGGCTGTGTTAATAAATTTCCACTACCCATTCTTTAAATTCCTGTCTTTTTAACGGCTAGTGGGAAAGTGCTAATGTATCATTTTTACTTCATTATCCTGCATTTTTATCGTAGTCGTTATTGGTACATGATCTGAAACAGTTATTGGATGTGTGTCAACACTCTCAATTAAATGCAAATGTTGCTGTGAAATATAATTTCTGTGTAGTCTATCCCAATCATTGTACCTTTGGGAATAATATGTAAATTCTTCAGAGTTCCCACTACTGAATTCACATCTTTCATACCAAATATGTTCAAAACTTTCTTCAGAAATCCACCTTCTTTTGTTATATTTTTCTTTCTAAGTCCCCGATACATCCTCACCATACCTCTCTACTGTCCAAATTTTTGTAGACTGTCCAGATTTTTTACTCGTATTTTTGGTCTGTTTCTGAATAAATGTTTGGTTTTCTGGCAAATCATCGAGGATTGAAGTCAAGAAGTAATGACATATATTTGAGTTGCCTTCAGATATGCAGACTAATACAAACTCTATTATTCTGGAAAATTTCTCAGTTTATAAGCACAGTCTGTAAAACATTGTCCCTATTTTTGGGCAGTTGTTCCCCCTTTATTTTTGGCTTTGGCCAGATTGAGAGATATGATCCTCACTGTTGATAATTAACTTCCAGTCCCCACCTGTATGTAATATCCCCTGCTGAAAGCTGATTATTTCTCCCAAAATTTTCTTAAGCTCCATAACAGCAGTTTTGGTGGAATATAAATACATGCCAATGTAACAATTCTCCCTTTCCATTTGCTCCTTATTACCAAAAGTCTACCATTTTTTTTTCTCCTCTGGCACTGTTGAAGCCCCTCTAGCAATTAGTATAACTACTCCCCTTTTGCTCTGTCCCTGATATTCTGCTGAGTATCCATCCTGAAATCCTTTCTTTGTGAAATTCACATGCTTGTTTTTTCCAGATGTGCCTCCTGCAGCATTTCTACTTCATGTTCCAAGATAATTTAGTCCAACTTTTGTATTAAATGCGTACACTGTTTTTGGGGCTGATCTTTCATACAGTTTTCTTCTCATCTCCATTTGAACCTACATCATATTTTCAAGACTTCTTGTGTTCATGAAAACCATCAAACAAAAAACTAAATATGTTTTCAAAACACCCCATTCCCTATTAGTGTAGAACAAACATGCAAAACTATACATCTTCAAAAAATTGATGTTTAACCCTCCAGATAGGAACAGTTGTCCCAAATGGACAGGTGCATGCACAGGCATTACTTGACTTAAATTTAAGGTTACCCATGCTAGAAAGTGTGCTACAGCCTGATTGCTATCTATTCTTTTCTTATGTCTGTTCCCCTTCCAGATGTGAAAAACAACATGCATGCTTTCAGAAAACGTTTATTCCTAAGAAAAAGTACACTGGCTTTCTTTAAAGTAAATTACACTTTGTTCTGTTAAATATATTAAAGAATTAAGGCTTTTAAGGGGAGGACTGTTATAGCTTTTATTAACTTCCCATAATTTCAAACGGTATTTTTATTGTACCTTTAAATTTGCATTTCCCTCAGCAAAGAATGCCTGGAACGCATCTCCGTGGAAAAGTACTCAGCAGTGAGTCTTTATAAATTCACCCAGAAAAAAAATATACAGCTGCCTTCAGCTGCAGACGTGTTGACTCCCACTGAACATTTGCTAATGAAAAAAAAACTAATATCTTTGCAGAAGTAAGAAGCTCAGATTTTTCTTGCCTTTTGTCACTTTTTTCTTATTGTAAAGCCTATGTGCTTACAAAAACACTTATCTATAGCTTAAGCCAAGGGCATTAAAGTAAATATTCATCTTTGTAAAATAAAATGTCTTAATTCTGCATATAATATAATCAGTGCACTTTTACACCCCCGCCCCACTCATTCAGCCCAAGATCACAAGCATGTAACATTAAACTTGATTTTGTCAAGTCTTTCTTCTCATTATACTATAAAATGCTATGTCTTACAACTAAAAAGTATGTGTTTGTTCTACGTGCTGTAGCTATTAACGTAGTCACTGAAAAAACTACCTCCACATTTAAAATACCCCTGACTACAAATTATACAAAATTTACTGTAAATAACATGCTGTTTATATCACATAAGTTTATACAAATATTAATAAGAACAGAAATTGTTTTACTTGCAGTTACTTATCCCCTTTTGTGTTCTTCTAAACATTAATAACATAAAGTTGGGTATATGCCTTACACTCCACCACAAGTTTAACAAACTCAACAAAAATCTAGTCTTTTTCAGCCACTTTTTCTTGCAAAGCCATATTTCACAAATGTAACTGATGCTTTATAGGCTCCAATTTATTCAATAAATTCAGTGTTACTGGTCTTCTTCCTTTTCGTCTTCATCTTCCAATACCAGACTTTGGTTCAAGTTTAGTGTATTTCTAGTCAACTTACGTGCTTCTCTCTCTCTCTCTCTCTCTCTCTCTCTCTCTCTCTCACTTTCCTTTGGAACATTGGAAAAGATTTCACTGACAAAGTATCTCTGTGCGATTTGTTGTCAGAAGCATGAGAAGCAGCGACCTCTACTGTTTACTATTTCACATTTTGCTGGATATTTTTTTTTATTTCCTCCTTAGCCTGTTCTGCATCAAAAAATGTCTTTGATCCTGCAGTAAAAAATATTCTGAAGACTGCTGGATACAGCATCTTGAATCTCACACCTGCCTCTTGACATCTCCTGATTGCTGGAATACATTTGCTTCTCTTTTGCCTGGTATACAGTGAATAATCATTTTCCACAAACATTCTGCTCTCTCTAATTTTTAATACTTTGTCCTTCTGCTGGTATGATTGCATCTTTACTAATAAAGGTCTTTGCTGCTTTCTCATGGCCAGGTTTGAAGTATACACTCAGTGTACCCTTTCAATTTACAAATCCTGCTGTAGAACACCAGCCCAGTTGCTTATTTGTGCTTTCATAAAATTAGTAGTCTGTTCCTTACAACTTTTGTTACAGCAGAAAATCGCAGCTTTTCTCTATGTGCTCTGTCTTATAGCTTATAACATTTCATCCTCTTATTTTTGCAGTTCTATCAGTTCATCTGAACAGCTAATTAAAGCTTCTTCTGTTTTTCCAGCCTGTAATTATTTGAGTTGATATATTCCATCAGTGATTCATTTATTTTAATCACCTCTGAACACATTTCATTTTTTTTTTCTTCTAAATTATTGGAACTATCCCTTGAACCTAAGCTAAAGCTTGAATTCCTTTTTGTTGAACAGCTGCAGAATCCTTCTCAGTGTTTTACTCTTCACCTTTTATGGTTGATTTCCTTTCATGTTTTCTACATTTCTTCTTTGCTGGCATCCAGGCAGTGTTCTTACTAGTCAGTAACTGAATTTTACCCAAAAGACAGTTTCAATGGCACTTCATTTGTTCAGTTTCTATTTTCACACTTGGAGAGCTAAAGTTAAGATGATGATCAATGTGTGCTGCCATTTTCCAGAGGGAGAAATGCCTTATCAGGATGTTACATACAGTTGTAGGTCCCTGGCCCTACTTAGTTTAATATCTTAATCCAGAAGAAGAAATCCCTAGTACTCCAAATTCCTGAGCCACTGAGGCTGCAGGCATGGTTGCTGAATAAATCACAGTAGACTCAAATTTAGATATTCAAGTAGCTCTATAGAATTGGATTGGCAGCTTGTAAGCAGACAACTAAAACGCCATACTGGTTCAGTTTGAAGCTTTTCTTTTTTTTTTTACCTGCTTTCATTGTGGAATTTTTGCAATTTTTTTCCCAAGCTGATCAGTGGCACATCATTGGCACAACTGCATGTGGCTAAGACCTTCTTGGGCAGCATTCCAGGTGAAAGTAGCACAGTTAGGTATCCAGTCCAAGCATGGATCAGTCATTTAAGCAACTTGATTCCTTAGTTAGGCTAGTATTTGTAGCCAAGTGAAGAGCAGTTAATGGTAGGGCATATCCTAGCCTGGGCAGAAGCACATATTTTGCTAGGGATTTTTTTATGATTCATATGTTAGCAGGTTTGATATTTATACAATAGCTTCAGTTGACCTAGTACTTTCCATTTCTATGCATTATTTGAAAAATAGTATAGAGTCTAACATCAGGCCTTTACTGCTATATTTTGACTGTTTATGATGTTTAAGGGATCTTTGTTGTAAATTAGTTGGTCATTAAGCAGTTTTTGTGTTGTGCTAAATATGATTCCAGATGTTTTTGATTTTATCAACAGTTTAGTGTAGTATGATGCTGCAGTACCTTTAGGTCAGTTTGGGCTTCTAGCTGTTTGATAGTGAAAATCCAAGTTAATTTATTTATTGACATTTGTTGACCGGGAAAGTCCACTGGGCTGGGGACCCATTTTCAGTGGAGGCCCGGGGAGAAAAGCTCTGCAATTAACAATAAAAAGTAAAAAGGTATATAAATAAGTAGCAAAACAGTAAGCAAAATTTAAAGGTTTTAACAAATATAGATCGAAGAAAAAATAATCAAACCGATATACAATATAAAATTTATTAATATAAATCAGAAACGTATTTAAACAGTAGGTGACCATTGGTATTATAGTACAAGTAATTGAATTGTTTCCTTTGATGTCTCATGAAAGACGAAGTACTAAAAATCATGGCAGCAGTAATAGAACTAATACAGTCAAGGTAGGAAGTTATTTTGAGACTATGAAAAATAGAAATTAAGTAGTCCTGGTTCTATGGTGCTTTTTTTTGATTGACAGTGGCATTTGTGGTTGTCAAGTTGATAGGTTTTTAATGTTACTTTGAATTTCTTTATGCAGTCTATTTGGGTAATATGGGAGGGTAGGGAGTTCCATTTTTCAATGCTAATTGAGAGCAGGCATCGCCCAGCTCTTTTATTGGGCTTGGTTACATTTAGAAGTAATTTATTGGAGGATCGAAGGGTGTGTGCAGGGACTTAACTTGGTAGTATTGATGACAGTGCTGGACAGTTTTTGTCTAAAAATTAGTTTGTGGACTAGCGTTAATTGGGTATAGCAAAGATAGTTAGGGAAATCCAACCAGATGTTCTTCGTGTTTCACTTGTGCAGTCATCACACTTGGGTTATCCTGCTAGGGGGAGCCCTCAGTTGGCCCGAATACCAGACGCTTAGTATTTCTGTGTCAGTTGCTGTCGCTTCAGGACTGACGTCCGATCGTCAGTGGTATAAAAACAGGGAGCCAACACCATTATATCAGTCTTTCTTGCTGAGGAGCCCGAAGCAAAAACAGTTTGCACAAGTGCCGGTCGGCCGGCCACTACCTGAGTTTTCCTTTCCAAAATTGAATCATCTTGAAGTCTTCTAAAGCTAAGTACCCCAGTGGGGATCCTTTTTTTCTTGCTCTAACCAATGTCAGAAAAAGTTAATTGTCTCGCCTGTGGAAAGCAAATACCCATAGCCGGCTTTAGGCACCTGCGAAACCCGTGGCCGCGGGGAGCCCCCGATTACTTCCCCGCAAATGAGGGCCCCCATTCAGCAGCCGTGGGTTGCTCCGACCGGCATTGCTCTTCTTCGGCTCGGCTCCTCGTGGACGTCCACTCATATAGTCTGGCACGGTATGTTCAATGCTTTGTTCAGAAAATGTATGTTGATGTATAACCTTTTAAGATTATTAACTTTTGCAAGGAATTAAGGTAATATTACAAATTGTCCCCTGTGACTTCTGTCTTTCTACATGATTCCTAAGCAAAGAAGTTGACAGGAATATGTATGATGCCGGTAATGCTCTTAATAATTGTATTCAACACTGCTTTTATTATATATGTTTTACATGTACAACATATTAACCTGTTCTTTACTTAATATGCACATGCATAGTCAGCCCATCTTAATATTTATATGCATAGTCTGTCCCTCAGTAACGTCATGCAGGGAATGGCCAAGCCCGCACATACTTTAATGGGACGTATTACTCTACACACTGACTGCAAAATCAGTAAATTCAGTTGCATCAGAGGAAGGGAAAATGCAAGTGAGACAAAAGTTTTATTACCTTAAGTATGTCCACCAAAAGAAACGACTATAGTTTTGCTACTTATTATGTGTTTTGTATACTTTTGTTACCTATTACGTGTTTTGTATACTTTTGTTACTTATTACGTGTTTTGTATACTTGGCATTTTTGTCTTCCTTTTCTTCCTCCAATTAAACACAAACTCATTCTCATGGTAGTCAGTTAATAAACGTTTTCCATGTTCATTTAATAATCTCCCACAACTTGCCAAGGAAGATGAAATAATTTCATCGCAATGTAAAATGGACAGATGCCTTTTTACATGGTTTAATGTGTTCTTTCATTTACATTTTCTTTTGGTGATGTTCTTCCAATACATACTTCAAAAATGCCATGTTCCTTTCCTGTTGCATCTGAAGTAATTCCTTGTAAAGCTTCAGGTTTGCATGAGTAGATGCAGGCTGTTTGAGTATATTTATACTGTATGGTATCATTTGAGCCTGTAAGTATGTTTTTAAATGCCAAAAGTCCATATTGCATTTAATATCGATGTGGATAGTATCAATGTGCAGTGAGACAGATAATGGAGAAGCACCTGGGGATAAGGAAATAGCCCATCTGACCTTTCATAGGCGTGGGAAGACATATGATAAAGACCCAAGAAAACAGATTTTGACAGTCCTGCAGTTGTTAGTCTCAGAAGCATTGGTTGAATTAGTACAGGCTATGTAAAAAGACCCAGTGACATAGTATGAACAGTGTACAGTCTCATAGATGGGTTCCGAGTGGGAGTGTGTTTGCTTTAGGCTTCAACTGAAATCCCACTGCTGTTCATGTTGGTTATAGACTACATCAGCGAGCAGGTCAGAGGGGACAGATCAGCATAGATTTTGTATACAGATGATATGGCACCAGTGTACAGCATCACCTGTATACAGGTGATGTGGCACTATAAGCAAGCTCTGAACAGAAGCTTTAACACTGATAGAGTTCAAGAATGCAGACTAAAAGACACATGATAAAACTGAGTATAGACAAGGGAGTGGTCATGAGAACAAATCAGGAATCACAATAAACTGCAACTTGAGATGGAAAGAAAAATAGGTTAACTGTGTCAGGTATCTGGAAAGTGTGATTGAGAAGTGAGAAAACCTAAATCTGAAGATCAGTGCTAGAATCAGTACTGGAAGCCAACTGGAACAAATAGTCTGGAGTAGTGTGTGACAACGAAATGCCAAAGAAGTTGAAAAGAAGGAGAACAAAACAGTGGTGTGACCAGTATACCTATCTGTCAGAGAAACCTAGTCAGTTAAAGCAGAGTGTCAGAGGAAGACTGAGATGATGAAGATGATGTACACGAGGATGCACATTGATTACCTGAGGAAGAAATGAGGACATCACAGTTGGGGACAAAATTGCTGTAGTTGCAGAGAAGATGACAGGTTATGCTGGTTTAGTCACATGGGCAGCAAAGCAGAAGACAGTTTGGTAACACAGGAAATGAGTATGTCAAGCCAAGAGATGGCTTGCATGACAGAAAACCAATGACAGAAGGCCATAGGCGCCGGAAGCTGTTGAAGACTGGGGGGGGGGGGGGTGAGAGGGGCACTTAGTAATCTAAAAAGGGCAATTTTTTATAACTATTTACTACCACAACATAGGTTCACTTTAGGACATTTTAAACTTGGCCATTTCCTTTTTGTTGCTTGAATTAACTTTTTCTGATTGGTCTTACCTATCCCATGGCTGATGATTGTATATTAGCCCTAGTGAGAATAACTGTGATCATACCATAGATAATTTGAGGGGACCCTGGTAAGGGATGCAGCATTTAGGAACTGCTTCTATCCATTAGTGGCATGAGGGGCAATCCTGGAGTACATTTTTTGTTACCCATCCTTAGATCCAAGTTGCATTTGAATGTGGACGGATGGGCTTTGTTTTATTTGTGTGGATAGTCTGTTGTGGAACAGTGGTAGCCTCTGTGATATATAGCCATCTCTCCACAACATTCAGTTTAGATACCTGGACTGAGTATTTTTGATGGCATTTGACCGGCTGATGTTCAGTAGGTCCATCTGCATTAGGTCGGAAGATGCCTTGTATGCCAGGCATGTCACCTCTAAGCACTCTGTAGGATACTGAGTATAGTAATAAATCTTTGAGGTGGTCCATGCAAGACCTATTGTTTAGGACTTGTATCCTTTTAGTAAGGTATCTCTGAAGGTAATCCAATTGTTGCATGGGGCTGGACAGATACATGCTAAAGTGGACATTATACAAAATGATTGACCTAATGAGAGCTTTGTAAAGGGGAACAACAACATCTCTAGATCTAGTCACAATAAATTTGTTTATAAGCTGTGCAATATAGAAATGCTTTCTTATGACTCTGGGCACATGCTGGTCAAAAGTTAGGTCACTGTGCACACAAGTTCCCAAATGCCAAACAATCGGGTCAGTTCTCAGAGGGCATTGTCATAATTTTGACACCAGTTATTATTTGGGACAAACCTTCCTGCATGATGGTTAAGTCATTTGGGATTCAATAACTGCTTGTAGCTTGCAGTCATCTCAAACTTATCTGGCCAAAGCCCTTTGGTATTTCCTTTTACTTTTGAGATGTATATGCCAAACAGAAAAAGTCTCAGCACTGAACCGTGGGTTGCTCCATTGGTGATTGGTCTCTTCCCCTACCAAACCCTGGGGGACTCAATTGGTGATTGGTCTCTTCCCCTATTTTGATCTCCTGCATCCTGTGAGCAAGTTGGCAATCCAGCTAGTGATGCAAGTGTTTTCTCCCAACATTATTCATCTTTTATACTACACCTGAGTAGGGGACTGTGTCAAAAGGCTTGGCCAGGTCAAGGTAATGTGGTGTGAACTGTTTTACCTTCATCCATTCCTTTGGTAACAAGAGTAAAGCTTAAAATTTGCCCATGATTTTGAGCCTTTCACACTTTTCTCTGGACTGTTTTTAAACACATTTTTAGGGACATGCATACATGTATTCATTCTTTGATTCACCTTCCTGACTGTATTTTTGGGCTTTGTCTGGAATTGTTAAGCTGTGAGGTTAGAAGAGAGGGGTAGGGGCTGTGAGAATGTTGCACAACGTTTAGATGTTTGACCTGTATTTATGGTCTGTTAGTCATCATAAATGTGAATTCACACAATGCATGCTACTGGAAAAATGTGTTATTCTACCATCCTACCATCTTTATTAGTTCATAACCGCAATGTTTTAAACCACCTAATGTTACGTCCTTGTATGTTTTTTTTTTTTTTGTTTTTTTTGTTTTGTTTGTACCTCCTCTAGAATTGTGCTGAGACTTTTGGGGGGACTATGAGAGTTCTGCAGAATGTACTGATTATTGTAATGAATGCTAATGCAATCCCTGTTCTAATATCTTTCTAAGTTTGTCATAGCAATGTTTGTAACTATCCTTGATGGTTACACCTTTGTTCTGCAGTTATTTTCAGCTTTGGAATTATGCTGAGAGGTTAGGAGGATGGTAGGGGCTGTGAGAATGTTGCACAATGTCCAGATGTTTGTTAGTTTTGGTCTGTTCTTCAAACATGTGGGGTCACACAATGCATGCTAATGCAAAATCTTATTCTAGCATCATTATTAGTTCATAAGCCCAGTATTTTAAATTCTTAATGTTCAGTCTTACTGTAGTGCTGTCCATCATGTGTGGGTGTCTATGTCCTGTCTGCGAGTCTGTGTAACTGTCTGCCTTGTGTCTCTGTCCTGTGTGAGGGAGTCTGTGTGGGTGTCTTTGTGTACCTCTGTGGGACTGGCTACCTTGATGCTGTACAGAGGCTTGCCATAATGTAACAACATTACTACTAAATGCCAGTCAGTGTGTGTGTGTGTATTTGTGAGTGGCTACCTTGCTGGCTTGTCGTAATGTAACATTAGTATTAAATGCCAGTCAGTGTGTGAACCTCTGTGTGTGGCTACCTTGCTGTGGTACAGCGGCTTGTCATAATTTATTGGTACTAAATTTTATTTATTTAACATTTGTTGACCGGGAAAGTCCGACTAGGACATAACCTATTTTTAGCAGAGGCCCAGGGAGAAATGCTGCAGAAGCATGTCTTTGGAATGTGGGAGGAAACCACACGAACGCAGGGAGGGCATGCAGACTCCACACAGAAGGCACCCCAGCTGAGAATCAAACCAGAGAACCTCTTGCTGGGGGGGGGACAAAGTTAACTGCTGCGCCACTGCGCAGTCCCAGTCAGTGTGTATGTGTACCATTGCGAGTGGCTACCTTACTGTGGTACAGGGGCTTGTCATAATGCAACATTGGTACTAAATGCCAGCCAGTGTGTACCTTGACATTTCAAGTCTTTTTAATGGTCTGAATGTAATAACACTACACAGTGATTGTTAAATGGTGCTGCATGAGCTTGATAGGGAAGGAGGTGTGATGGCAATATGGTCACACTTTTTATATTCTGGGTAAGGCCCCCAACTTGAAACATGCTGGGGGCCCCCAAAATACTAGCACCGGTCTTGCAAATACCGCACCAAGATTTCCATTCTTACTGCGTCATACGTTTAGGCCTAGACCACGACATACCTCGCTGCTGGTTTTGTGCTTTGTTCAATGCCCAAACTATTCATCGTCTGGCCCTTATTGTAGCTAAATACTTGTGTTCTCGATCTCTGTATTCTGAAATGGCTTTGGTAAGCCACCCAACTACCGATCTTCCGATAAAATGTAAGGATAAAGACAGAGATAGACAGCACAGGTCCAAAACTGCCGCCGACGGTTCCGTTAAGCTAGTCTCCAGTATGACGGTACTCAGTGAGGCGCTTTTGCAGCCCCTGATGCCTGCTTCAGTGGATTCGCAGGCCGCTACCGAGACCCGTTCGGAGTCCGGTATGCCACAAGACTCTTATTTGACTACGGAACCTGGGGATGTCTCTACCTTGGATGGGACCAGAGCCACTGTGCAGGCACCGGCTTCTGAGGAAGTTCTTCGCTCTACTGATATTTGACCAAAACCGACCACTTCATTCACATCTTCAATTCTTTCTAAAACTACAGTGTTTCTAAGGCCAAGAGTACAAGCTTCGCCTAAAAAAATGACCCAAACTCAAGCGCCTGCTTCCTTGACTCAATCACATATGCTTAAAATGGCGGAAGACATGATCATGTTGATTAGGGGAAGCCAAGCCCCTTGTCCCCTGCTAAAAGAAAGAGATTTGTCCCCAGCAGGTTTATCTGACCAAGATTCCGACGACTCTGAGGTTTCTGATTATGAAGACATGCCCTTATCTGCCTATGAGGATTCAGATGCAGAAGAATCCATTCCTTGTGCCTCCCCTCCAGAGGATTTTTCTTTTGGTGAAACCCTACATACCTTGACAGAGAATTTCCATTGGGAATGCCAGGATTATCCTCAGTCCAAAAGAGAGACTCAGGGAATTTTTAGACCTTCCACAGCACAGACCATTAGCTATCCCTCCTGCTCTGTATGTCGTGGATGATGTCTTTATGGAGTCCAGTCTAACTCCTGATACGTTACCCCCTGCTCCCAGGAAACCTGACGGGTACTAGAGAGTTCCTGACTCTCACAAATTTCTTTTCAAAAATCCTTCTGCTGACCCAGAGGTCATCTCCAAAAGGACCTAAAAGAATAAAAGCAACTACAGCTAAGAATCCCATCCCCTCGGACAGGGATTCCCGAGCTTTAGACAGATGGGGTAAAAAAGTATACACCTCTGCAACTCTTGCCATTAGAACATTAAATTGTCAGTTCCACATGCTGAAATACCAGCAACATACTATGGAACTTAAGCAAAAATTATCTACCTTCCCTGACTGTGCAGAAAATAAAGAATTACAGGAACCTATGCACTCTGCAAGCCAAGTCAGCAAGCATAGCCTGCAATGTGGGTTTGACGCCCTAGAAGCATCTTGCAGGGCAGCAGTCACAGGTTCTGTGCTCAGAAGGCATGCACGGCTTAAGGAGCAGACCATGTCAAATCAAAATTCTTGGACGCACCTCTGAACAAGGACAATCTGTTTGCACCAAAGCAGAAGATGTTTTTAAAAAGATGGAATAAAAAGCTAAGTCTGTGCAGACATTCAAAGATTTTTTGCAAGTGCAGCCTCCAAGTTTCAGTAAGCATTGCCCCTCAAAACATTGGTCCTTTCCAGCCCCCTCAAGACCACCTCAAACTAGACCTAGAGGAAACAGTCCCCCCAGACTACAGTCTCAGGGTATGCAGAGATCTAAGCAATGGAGTACCTCCACTTCTAAAACAGGGAGTGCTAAGCCACCCCCTTATGGAAAGAATTCACAATGACTTCTCAACTCCTTTCCTCACCCCTGTCCAATTGCTCATGCCCCTAGGAGGAAAACTTGCCCACCATGTAAAAAACTGGACCTCCATCACCAACGATCGATTGGTCCTCAGCATAGTATTCCAGGGGCACAAATTTTATTTCCACACGCTGCCAACCCCAAAAGGGTTCCCAGACCTTCCTACAAACCAGTGGGCAGAGGCACAAAACCAAGTTCAGTCCCTGCTCTCCATAAGGGCAATTCATCCTGTTCCTGCAGAACAGATAGGCCAAGGTTTTTATTCCAGACGTTTCCTGGTACCCAGAAAAGAGGGCACTTGACGCCCAATCTTAGATCTATCCATTCTGAACACCTTCCTGGTGGTACCAAAGTTCAAAATGCTCAGCCTACAGCAGCTTCTCCATATGCTGTCCAAAGATGCCTTGTTAGCCACTCTAGATCTAAAGGAGGCCTATCTCCACATCCCAATCAGGGACTCCTGCAGGAAATATCTAAGTTTCAAGGAAGGACCTATGCGTCATCAGTTGTCTGCATTTCCCTTTGGCTTATCCACTGCTACCAGACTTTTCACAAAGTGCTTGGCTCCAGTCATTGCCTATTGCAGACAGTGAAATATTCAAATTTACCCCTACTTGGATGATTGCCTGATTCGTCAAAAAATTGTATTCCTGGGAGCAAGCATGGACACAGCATCACAGATGGCATTCCTTACTCCAGAAAAGCAAACCTGACAGGCTACTTTTCTCATATGGCTACCAAAACCCAATTATCTTCAAGGAAAATCCTGCGAGCTCTAGAGTTCATGGCTGCCTGCATTCTAGTAATTCCATATGCCAGACTACATATGAGGAAACTTCAGTGGTACTTAAAAAGTCTTTGGTGCCAACATTCACATCACCTGAAAACTATCATACCTGTGATATCTTGTCTAAGGAAAGAAGTTCCTCTGGTGGGCAGCAGCATGCAACCACAACAAGGGACTTCCCTTTACACAACCCCACACCACCCAGACCCTCACCACAGATGCATCAGACTATGCCTGGGGTGCACATCTGGACGGCAGGTGCATTCAGGGCAACTGTAGCCCAAATCAGATTCATGTGCACATCAACCAAAAAGGAGATGCTAACTGTTCAGCTCGCTGTGACAGCTTTCAGGCCCCTACTAATCAAAACTGACAACACCACAGTGATGTGGTACATCAACAAGCAGGGGGGGAACCCACTCTGCAGGCTAGCCATGACCCTCTGGAACACTGCCTCAGCCATGCATATTCACCTGCAAGCTCAGTTCCTGCCAGGCAAACAGAACTCTCTGGCAGACAATTTAAGTAGAAATCTCCTAAACCCACATGAGTGGCAATTAAACCACAACATCTTCAGCTTTGTGACCCAGGAATGGGGGTACCCTGAGGGTGACGTATTTGCCTGCCCCTACAACCACCAGCGCAGCAAATTCTGCACCAGGGATCCTCACAGCAGTACCTAGAAAGTGAATGCCCTATCCTTCCAGTGGGCAAACCTCTGAATCTATCCTTTTTCCCCTCTACCTCTTCTTACAAGAGTATTACTCAAGGTAAGGGAGGAAAGACCAAGGGCAATCCTGATTGCCACAGACTGGCCACGCCAACACTGGTACCCAGTATTGCACAGTCTGTCACCGTTGCCTCCATGGCATCTCCCACAGATCCCAACTCTCCTGACTCAGCAGGAGGGACAGTTCTTGCATTCGCAATTGCAGACCCTGAACCTCAAGCCTGGCTTATTCCTTGACCTCTCCTCCAGTGGCCAGCCTAAGCAAGCAGGTACTGGATGGTCATACGTGAAGCCAGATGACTCAGTACTAGAAAATCCTATGCTGACAAGTGGAAAAGGTATTGTTCCTGGATCCAGACTAAAGGAGCGGACCCAGCACAGCCCTCCTTACCTCTCATCCTGGATTACCTAGCAGACCTACTCCACAGGGGCCTATCCTTCTCTTCCATCAAGATCCATGCCTCTGCCATCTCTGCTCATTACAGCACTGAGCCACCTCTCTTTTTACACCCTCTCATCAAGCAGCTCCTGAGAGGGGATAACAACTTAAGGCCACCAAGAAGAGCCCCTACCTCAGCTTGGGACCTTAACTTTGTGTTGGAAAAGCTCACGCTACCCCTCTTTGAGCCTGCAACATCAGCAGAGTTAAAGTTCCTCACTTGGGAAACAGCCTTGCTTCTGGCCATCACTTCCGCCAGAAGAGTGTCTGAGCTAGAAGCACTTATGGCTGTGGAACCCTTCATTATTTTTCATGCTGACAAGGTCTTCCTCAGGACTAACCCAACTTTCATGCCTAAAGTGGTGTCCAGTTTGGTTCTCAACCAAGCTATCCATTTGCCCACCTTTTTCCCTAATCCTGAAAATAAGGGGGAAAGGATCCTTCACTTTTTAGATGTGCACAGACAGCTCAGATGCTACCTTGATAAGGACTAAGCCCTTTAGGAAATCTGACCAGTTACTAGTCAGCTTTGCACCAGGGGCAGAGGGAAAGGCCATATCAAAGCAAACCATCTCCAAATGGATAGCACACTGTATCCATCTCTGTTACAAACACATTGGGAAACCACCCCCTCAGGGGGTCAGAACACATTTCACTAGGGCAACTTCAACCTCTACAGCCTTTCTCAGAGGAGTCCCTACCAGAGACATTCTGGAAGCTGCAACTTGGAGTTCTGTTGATACCTTCACCAAGCATTACCACCTGCCTGTCTCTTCCAAATCCAAGGTGGGCTTTGCAACCGCAGTCCTTCAGGGCATTCTAGCCAGCCCCAACTCTTCTTGACTGCCTACACCCGTTCTTCAGCTTTGGGAATCAACCCAAATGTGATGACTGCAACAGTGAAACACAAAGAACATAGTGCAGTTGTGTATACTTACCATAAATGTAGATGTTCTAATGCATTCACTGTTGCAGTCCTGGTTTCCCACCCTCCAGCCCTCTTGTCTCTCTCTCTCTCTCTCCCCACTCTTTACATGGTTATTGGTATTTACTTTTTACTGGAAGTGTTTTTCCACCATAACTTAGCTCCCTGTTTGGGGGCTTCTGACATTTGGGGCAAGAAAAACTGATGTAATGGCTTTGGCTGCCTGTTTTTATACCACTGATCTGATGTCAGTCCAGAAGCGACAGGAACCGACGCAGAAATACTAAGCCTCTGGTATTCGGGTTGACTGTGGGCTACCCCTGGTAGGATAACCCAAGTGTGATGACTGCAAAAGTGAATACACTCCAACATCTACATTTATGGTAAGTGTACACAACTGTACTTTCATTTCATTTATTACTTGGCAATGGTGTGAACAGTTTGGCTTTCCTAAGGTAAATTTTGCTATTTTATAGTAACAGGACTGGAGCTTGTTGCTGAGGGGAGGAGCGAAGGTTAGTAAAGATGGTGCTAACATAGAATAAGGTAGGAATTAGTAAGGTACTTGCTAGTTTTGTTTTAGTGGTGTTGTCCGTGTAAAGTTTGACAGAGTTTGCCAAGTTTAAAGTGTGTTTTCTTTATTGTGTTGAGGATATGTGTTTCAAAGGTGAGTTTATTATCAATTGTAATGCCTAGTAGTTTGGCGGATTTAACCGTTTCTATTTCAGTTTTGTCTTTAGCATAGATTTTGAAGTTTATGTCTGGTGCTTTTGAAGAGAATAATAGAAGTTTTGTTTTTTTGGCATTTAGTAGCAGTTGAGAGTTTACCAAGATTCAGTACCATGTACCAACTCTTTTGCTCAGCGTTTTCTGGAATTCATAAATTCCAACGCCTTGGATCAACTTATCCACACCCCCACCAGGGGCAGCAATATCCTAGAACTGGTCATTACCAACATGGGCAACCTGTGTTCCACACCAGAGGTCAGTTCCTCGTTGGTCAGATCCAACCACAAGCTAATCAACCTGGACATCCACATCCCCTCCCACCACCACCCCCCCTCCATTAGGGAAACCACCATAAAAAATTTCTCCAAAGCCAACTTCACACTTCTTAAGACAGAAGTGGCAAACTTCACGACACCCATGCTGACGGACAATAGAGGTACGACTGCTGAATCCTATACAAATGCACTTTATAAGCACTTGCACAAGTGCATGGATCGTGCAACCCTAACAGAACCAAGATGCTGTCCTCCAAAAAAGGAAGCAAATCTGGTGGTTCCCTGCCATAAACAAACTCTACAACAGAAGAAAGAAACTGTTGCTAAAAAAAGTAAAATTCCATGATTGGAGGAGCTCCATGGTCAGCCTCAGTAAGAAGCTGAGATCCCTCATAAAATACTCCAAAGCTAGTTACGAAAACAAAATTGCCACTAATTCTAAAGACAACCACAAAGCATTCTATAGCTATGGCAAGAATCTCAATGGCAACACTCAGATCTGCTCCGAGTTACAGCACAATGGCACTAAATATACAGAACCAACTGATATTGCCAACATCCTGGCAGATAGGTTCATTGCTAACTTTACCCCTCTGTCACCCCGAAAGGGCCCATCTCTATACCAGAAGAATGCAAAGTTCCTGTAATCACGGCTGCACAGGTAAAAAACACACACTCCAAAGCCAAGAACACAGCATCCGTGGGACCTGACAACATCCCAGGCTACATTCTATACAAACTACAGAATGAACTGGCACCCCACCTAAGTACCATGTTCAATCATAGCCTCACCTCAGGCTTTGTGCCCACTAAATGGCGCACAGCAATGGTTATCCCACTCCACAAAGGGGGAGCCACCACGGACCCTGGGAACTACCGCCCCATCAGCCTGATGAGCCTGGTCTGCAAGGCTATGGAACATATCATCATGGAACTTATAAACAATGACATTGGGAATCTCCAAACTCTGGACCCTACCCAGTTCGGGTTTGTAAAAGACAGATCATGTCTCCTAAACCTGATAGACTTCTTTGAAGCAGTCACCAAAGCCGCAGATGAGGGTAAGGTGGTTCACACAGCCTGTCTAGATCTCGGCAAGGCTTTCGACACCATCCCCCACTCTGGAACTATAGATAACTCACTAAACTAGGTATAAATCCCTATGTCACAAGTTGGGTTGTCAGCTAGCTCACTGACACTGTGAAAGTAGCAGACTCTAAGTCCAACTTCTGACCAGTGACAAGTGGAGTACCACAGGGTTCAGTCCTGTTTGGTATCTACTTCTCTGAAGTACAGGCTAACACAGAAGGTCTTTGGCTAACAAAGTTCGCAGACGACTGCAAACTAGGAGCCATAATCAAAACTCATGACGATGTGGACATCTGACAAAAGGGCCTCACTGAGACAGGTGCCTGGTGTCAAAGCCATGGCCTCAAGCTCAATGCCAAAAAGTGCATTGTCATCCCTTTTGGTAAAAACTCTGTACCCATGAGCTACCACATAGGCCATAGTCTACTTAACACCGAAAGTGTGATAAGAGACCTTGAGACACAGTTGGACAGTAGTCTCTCCTTTGATAATCACATCGCCACAGTAGTCAGGAAATCCTTCTACATGGCACACCTCATCACAAAAGGTTTCTCATCCAGGAAAATAGAGGTCATTGTCCCCCTCTACTTATCACTCATTAGACCCATTATAGAGTACAACGCCCCTTTTCATATGTACCTCACAAGACATCTACAACTGGAAAGGCCACAGAAATTCCTCACAAAGAGGATTACCGGCCTCAAACAGATGCCCTACGCAGACCGTCTAAAAGAAAACTCCAGCTTTACTCTGTCGCATATCGCCTACTCAGAGGCAGTCTCTACCTAACATACAAAGCTATGTCAAACCCAGAGCTGTTGGGCATGCTCCACTTAAAGAAATCACAATCCGTCCGAGCTACATGCTCTAGGGACCTAAACCTAACATACATACAAAGCTATGTCAAACCCAGAGCTGTTGGGCATGCTCCACTTAAAGAAATCACAATCCGTCCAAGCTATATGCTCTAGGGACATAAACCTTGTCACCGCAATAAACTGAACATGCTGAAAGGATAGATTCCTGTCCCAGAGACTTCCCATACTCTGGAACAAGCTACCTATCTATATCAAACAAAGCTCCTCATTAGCACTGTTCAAGAAAAATCTTGATGACTGGATGGGAGATAGGAAATTCACCTCGGGGGTCACTTCTGTGGCTCTGCTTGATAGGGGCACAGGAAAATAATTTGGTGGCAAAAGCCAGGGTACCATTTTGCTAGGCTTATATAGGCCTTAGGGCCAATAGCCTAGTACCTACCTATGTATAAAGGCGTTTTGAGTAGGTGAGAGTAGGTCGGAGAAATTGTTTGAGGTTGAGATTATAGTCGATTCGTTGGCATATTGGATAATTATACCTAGTTGTGTGACTTTGTGGAGGTCAATTATAAGGATGTTGAAAAGTAAAGTTCCCAGAATGGAACTCTGTGGGACTCCTACGTTGTTTGACAGGTAATCAGATTGAGCATTTTGCCACTTTACAGATTGTTGTCTATTATTTAGATATAATGAATAAAGACGTGATGGGATATAATCGAAGCAAGAATTGACATAAATTCCCAATATACTCCAAATCAATTCAAACGAATTTATTCAAAGGCAGATATCCACAGATAAGCGCTTTCACTATATAAGCTTCATCAGATCTAATACAAATCAGATAGGCATAGACTGAAGTATATATACACATAGTTAAATCAATTAAATCAATTAATCAAGTCTTAAAGAGAAATGTAACAAATATAATAAAAACTTAAAACATAGAAAATATGTATGTATATATAAAAAGCTAAAGAACATGAAAATGCATGAGAATCTGTGTAAAAACATATAAAATCATAAATATATACATATATATAAATTATCTAACATTCCTACGCTGTCTCCGTTTCGGTTTAATAAAAGCTCTTTCATTAAGCCCTGATCCCCTATCAGCTTTTAAGAGAATAATCCATTCACTTTCTTTACTCTTCAGTATATGTTCTAATGTCACCACCTCTCCTTTTCGGAGTAATGATCTCCAAAACCTTAAAGAAAAATTTATGGGTATTTCCACATAGAGTTGTATGTTTAGCTAATGCATTATGGGTTAAGCCTTTCCTAATATGGTATACATGTTCTCTAACCCTGTCTCTAAGTGGGCAATTTGTCTTGCCCACATAAAACGATGAACAAGACTGGCACACCGCTAGATATACAACATTGGTGGTCTTACAATCAGAATCAACACTGGTGTTAAAGGCAATCTCTAAATCTGGATGAAAAAAACTAGTACTAGTATCCATATAGGAGCAAAAGTTACAGTGACCACATGGTTTAGTATAGCCATGAGTCATAGGATTCTTCTCAAATTTATGATGGCAAAGTATCCTTTTTAGATTGCTCTTATTCCTGTATAGAAAATGTGGTGTATCTCCAACTATCTCCCTTGTATCTTCGTCTACCTGTAAAATATTTCAATGTTTAGCGATAATTTCCTTAATTTCAGAGTTGTCAGAGACAAACAGGGTTGAGAACTTTACATAGCTTTCAACCCTTTTTTCTTTTTTAATTTCAATGGGACCAACAGGTCCAAAATGTGGTGTAGCCACAGTGGGACGCAGTTGATAAACTTCCTCTATATATGAATTAACTTCATCGATATTATACCCTCTGTGTGTTAACCTTTCTCTCAGATCATCTAATTCTGCAACAAAGCCACTATCCATAGAATTTAACCTAGAGGCTCTAATGGCTTGGCCCTTTATGATATTCCTGAAGACAAATGGTGGATGCATACACGACCTCGTAAGTAATGAATTACAATAACAAGTCTACATGCTCTAGGGACCTAAACCTAACATACATACAAAGCTATGTCAAACCCAGAGCTGTTGGGCATGCTCCACTTAAAGAAATCACAATCCGTGAAAGCTATATGCTCTGGGGACCTAAACGTTGTCACCGCAATAAACTGAACATGCTGAAAGGATAGATTCCTGTCCCAGAGACTTCCCATACTCTGGAACAAACTACCTGTCTATATCAAACAAAGCTCCTCATTAGCACTCTTCAAGAAAAATCTTGATGACTGGATGGGGGATAGGAAATTCACCTCGGGGGTCACTTCTGTGGCTCTGCTTGATAGGGGCACAGGAAAATAATTTTCTTGGGTGGCAAAAGCCAGGGTACCGTTTTGCTAGGCTTATATAGGCCCTAGAGCCAATAGCCTAGTACCTACCTATGTATAAAGGTGTTTTGAGTAGGTGAGAGTAGGTCGGAGAAATTGTTTGAGGTTGAGATTATAGTCGATTCGTTGGCATATTGGATAATTTTACCTAGTTGTGTGACTTTGTGGAGGTCATTTATAAAGATGTTGAAAAGTAAAGTTCCCAGAATGGAACTCTGTGGGACTCCTACGTTGTTTGACAGGTAATCAGATTGAGCATTTTGCCACTTTACAGATTGTTGTCTATTATTTAGATATGATGTAAACCAGTTGAGGGATGTAGGGCCACAGCCAAGTTTAGTCAGTTGGGTCAGACGTTTAGTATGTGAAACTGTGTCAAAAGCCTTAGATAATTCCAATGGGATTACTGATGTAGGGTGACCTGTATCTAAGGCTTTGTTGACAGTATCAGTGAGGGAGAGCAATGCTGTAATGGTGCTGTGTTGTGGGCAAAAGCCATGTTGAGAGGGGGACAGGAGATCATTGTCAATAAGGTATTTGAGTAATTGTGTGTACACACACTTCTCAAGTATTTTGGATAATGGCGAAAGTATAGAAATGGGGCGATAGTTTGAGGTCATGAGAGTTTCCACCTTTATGTAGGGGAGTGATGATAGATTTTTTTCCATAGATGTGGAACATAGCCTTCTGCGAGAGAGCGGGTTTATAAGAATACGTACTGGTATAAAATTGCATTTGCTGCTAGTTGTAAGTATTCTGGGGAAGGTTATCTGCAGAAAGAGAGCAGGGGTTTAGCCTTTTTGTTAGCTTACATATAAGGGATGTGGGTATAGGTTGGATAGAAATTAGTGAATTGTGGGAGTATTAGAATTTTTGTCAGGAAGAAGAGGTGAATTGCCAGTTTGTTTGGGGTTATCTGTATTTTGGGAATGTGGGTTTGGGTTTGTTGGGGAATCTTTGATTAAGTTTTGAATGGTGGTAATGAAGTGGGTATTGAAGTTGTGGGCAATATGCTGAGGGGTCTTATCTGGTGCAGGAGATGGATTTTGAATAGTGCCAGGGTTAAGAAGGCTGGAGACTGATTTCCAGATTTTCCTAGGATTATTTTGTAGGGATGTTAGCCTAGAGGAGAAATATTTTTTTATCATATATTACTAGTTTTTTGGCTCTATTTTAGTTATTTGAAGTTGGTTTCATTTTGTTGTGTTCCATCTTTATGCCAAGTTTTCCACGCTTTGTCTCTTTGGAGGATACGTTGTTTTATTTTTGTTAGCTATGGGATGTGATTTACTTTTGTTTGCTTGATACATATGGGGGCTAGGCTGTTAAGTGTATCTATGAAGAGATTATTAAAGTAATTAACTGCGTCATCTAGTGGAAGAGTGTTTAGTGGAATCCAGTTTAAGGTTTTTAAAATGCTCGAGAATTTATTCTGGTCAAAGTGAGTGAGGTTTCTGGATGTTTTGTAGGCGTGAGTCTTGGCTATATCAGGATGTGTCCTGTGGGTATATGCTGGGAGGTGATCACTTAGTATATTGGGTAAGGTTCCGGAATTGGAGTAGTGGGGGTGAGCAACTAATGTCCAGTCTAAGATAGATTCTGAACGTGTAGATAGGAGTGAGTGGGAGTATTACTAAGCTTGGTAAAGCTGTGCAAGTTTATGCTGTTGGGGAGTTGGAGGTAAGACTTTGCCAGTTGATATTTGTATCTCCTACGATTATAGTTTAATTTAATATGTTTTGGTTTGTCCATGCTAAGAATTCTTCTAGGATGGGAATATTTTGGCCTGGGGGGATACAGACTACTGCAATAGTTAGGGTTTTTTTGTTGTTTAATTGAAGAGTTATTAGGAGAAATTCTAGATTTTGAAAGGTAGGGGCTGGTTTGGGGTAGGTAGTGACATTTAGGTTATCTTGGTATAATAGTGCAACATCGCAGCCCTTTTTGTTGTGTCTATTGGATCGAATTATGTTGTAGCTTGGAGAGAGTATTTCAGTATCTGAAATATGTGGCTTTAGCCATATTTCAGTTACTACGATAATGTCTGGGGTGTGGGTGGATAGCCAGGCATGAAATTTGGTGACATTATTGCAGATGCTTCGAATATTTATTGTTATAAAGTCTAAATGGTGGTGCTTTGGGTTTATGTTAGGATCTCGGTAGTGGTATGGACCAGGGTTTGGGTGAATGTCTCCACATATAGTAAGTGCGAGGAGATGATGACTTGCAGCTTTAGCATGATTATATTTTGAGAAGGGCCTGGGATATTGTGAGAGGCGGAGTTTAAGTTTGATGTTCATCGTGTTTCACTGTTGCAGTCATTACAGTTGGGTTATCCTGCTGGCAGGCTACCTGCAGTCAGCCTGAGTTCCAAAGTCTAGGTCCGGCGTTGGTTGCTGTCGCCTCCTCCCTGATGTCAGTGCACCAGGGGTATAAAAGATGCAGCCGACGCCATTTTCTTCAGTCTTTCTTGCCGTGCGGTGCCCGAAGCAAAAGCAATTCGCAAGTGCCGGTCGGCCAACTAATGAGATTTTCAGATTCGAATTTCAGATCCGAAGTCTTCATTAAAGCTAAGTACCCTGTTGGGGAAACTTTTTTCTTGCTCCAGACCGATGTCAGAAAAAGTTAATAATTGTATTTCTTTTGGGAAGCAAATACCTCATAAGGATTTTCATTCTTACTGTATTCCTTGCCTAGGCCCTGACCACGACGTTGCTAGTTGTCAGTTTTGTGCTAGATTTAACCAACGCACTATTAAGCGTTGGTACGATTTTGCATTTCATTATTTTGGCAGAAGATTTAACTATATAATGCCGTCGGAGCAACCGACTATCGGAGTTTATAAAAAGCGCAAAGAAAAGGACAGGCACTCGAGGTCCAAAATCGACGAGGCTTCCGCTAGGCCTATCGCCAGTTCGCTGGTTCTCAGGCGCTTTCACAGCCCCTGACGCCCGCTACCTCAGAGCCACAGGCCGCTTCCGACTCCCATGTGGAGCTGACTAGGCCGCTGGAAACTCAAGGTATTGGACATTCGGAAACTATTCCCTCAGATGTGTCCGGAGCCGCTGAGCAGGCATTGGCTTCTGACGGTGTTTTCAGGCCTACACAGTTATATGTAAAACCAGCTTCAGCTTCAAGGGCAAAGACTAAAGCAGCTCTAAAGACAAAGAAACAAGTACAGCATTCTCCTGGACAGGCCTCCATGCCTAATAAATAAGTCATTAAACTGGCCGAAGACATAATTATTTTGATCAGGGGTTCCCATCACCCTCCTGATAAGAGGCCTAGGCAAGAGATAGAATATGCATCTTCAGATCAAGTTTCCATTTCCTCTGATTCCTCTTCTGAACAGGAATATTCTCTTCCTCCCTATGAAGATTCTGATGCTGAAGAATCTATTCCTTCAGCCTCTCCTCCTGAGGATTATTCTTTTGGAGAAACCCTGCATACTATGAGGGAGCATTTCCACTGGGAGAGCCAAGATTAATCCGAATCCAAGAAAAGGCTCAGAGACTTCCTTTTATTACCTCAGCACAGGCCCCTTGCTATTCCTCCTGTTTTAGACATTGTAGATGATGTATTTTCAGAGTCCGGACTGTCTCCTGACTCTCTGCCACCAGCTCCTGTTAAACCAGACAGATACTACAGGGTTCCTGATTCACATAAATTTCTTTATAAAAACCCTGCTGCAGACCCAGAAACTATCTCTCAGGGTCTCAAAGGGGTCAAGGCGTCCACTGCAAAAAACCCTGTACCCTCTGACAGGGATTCAAGGGCCCCAGACAGATGGGGGGAAAAGATTTATACTTCTGCTACCTTGGCTGTAAGAGCTTTAAATTGCCAATTTCATATGCTTAAATATCAGCAGTATCTAATGTCACTGCTTAAACAAAAAATTTTGTCAAATTCAGAATGTGCAGAAAACAAAGAAATGCAGGATTTATTGCATGCAGCTGAACAAGTAGGAAAGCATACTTTGCAATGTGGTTTTGATTCTCTAGAGCAGGGGTGTCCAACCTTTTGGCTTGCTGGGGCTGCATTGAGTGAACAGAAATGGTCTTGGAGCCGCATATAAAATATATCATATAGTTAACTCTTTCGTTGCTCTGGAAGACCACAGTCGACCTCCTGGCTGTACTGTAGGTGCATTTGAACAATGAATAAATGTAATAAATGCCTAATATTTGCCTTAAAATTCTAATTCTCATTCTAATTCTAATTCTCTAATCTAACAGTTAACTCTAACATCTTAGTTAATATATCTGTATATATCTATCTATCTATATATATATATATATATATATATATGTGTGTTTTTTTTACAAATAAACAGATATTCACTATAGCACTAGCATTTCTCACTGGGAAAACCATTCCAGCAGTCCAGCTACGTAAAATGTCAACATCAGCAGTCCTACAATACTGTAATCCACAAAAATAACCCAACAAATTTGCAATAAAGTAAAGAATTCACATTACTGACTTAATAAAACAATTCTGAATAAGCTACAAGAGGGTCTAACCCAAAAAAATAACTGGTGGCAGAAATATGGCCTCAAGCTAAATGCCAAAAAATGCATCATCATCCCCTTTGAGGAGAGTGATGTCCCCACAAATGATCACATTAATAACAATGTTGTAAGCACGCAATAAGTCGTATGGTACTTGGGCACCCAGGTTGATAGAAACCTGACTTTTGACCACCACGTTGTCTCCGTTGTAAGGAAAGCTTTTTACATGGCCCACTTCATTAGTAAGGGTATCTCATCCAGGGACAAGGAGGTCATAATATCCCTGTATTCTTCCTTTACAAGAGCCATTATTGAGTGCAGTGCCCCTTTTGGCATATGCCTCAGCAAAACACCCTGCCAAAAGAAAGACTACAATCATTTCTGACAAAAAAGCTCAAAGGACTAAGTTTACTTAGTTATCCAAACATACTAAAAAGCTTCTTGCTTTCCTCTGTCTCTCGCTGGTCCCTATAAATTTCATCATTGGCTTGCTTTCCAGGCTAAGAAAGATCCTGCCTTAAGAGACTTCCTCTACCTCAGAAATACTGGTTATACTTAAAATGCTCACTACAAAGACCACAGCTTTCACTGCAACATAAACAAGCAACTTTTTATGGACAGGTTCTTGACACAAAAACCTTCAACTTCTGTAGAAAGCTTCTCTCATTATCAAACAATGTAGTTCAGCAACACGATGGCTGGATGGATAGCCATAAATGTAGTCCTTGGGTAAGCAGCATAGCCTTCATCAAACCAGATGGAAAATCCACATACTAACCTTTCCCAGCTGGATGGCTAAGATCTAATATTGGTTACTCAAGTCTAGTTGCCCAAGAAGAGGGGCATGTTTAACTAAGAATTCCATTTGCAAAATTATATTCAGTATACATATTAAATCTCTCTCTCCCTCTTACACACACACACACACACACACACACACACACACACACACACACACACACACACACAAACAAAAGCCCCTACTTGTAAAATAGGCAACCTCAGTAATAACATGACACCCACTCACTGAATGAAACTGTCTGGAAGTCAAAATATCTGAAAAAAAAAATTCATAATAGAGATGGATTCATCCATCTAATTTCCCACCACCAAAAGGACCATCAATAAATCAACAAACAACTGCTCGGCAAAAAGTAAATCAATAAGAAAACCATAAACTATAATGCTACATACTGGTGTAAACATATAACTTGTGTCAATCCCCAGGATAATCCATACCAAAAGATTGTTTCAGAGCTTCAGCTATGTACAAACAGCTTTCTCCTAAAAACTTAACTCATTGATATTTGCCTTGCTTGTTTGTGTCTTTCGGCTTTTCTCAGTTAGGGGTCGCCACAGCAGAACTCCGGTCCGCTAATGATTGGTAGTTGATTTTTACTTGCCGAATTACCAGCTCTGATGCACAACCTTCAACGAAGGTACGGCCATTCACGCATGTCTCCACGCAGAAGGCGCTCTAGCTGAGAATCGAACCGGACAGCGTCTTACTGTGAGGCGACAACGCTACCGCAGCACCACCACCACGATAAACAAACAAACATTTGCCTTGCTGTAATTATAACTGTAAAAAAATGTTAAGTTTATTCTGTACTTCAGTGATTCTCACTGTTACAAGATGTAATCGCTGCCATATTGTATGAGTACTACATCCATAATTTGCTGTCTCTCTCTCTCTCTCTCTCATGTATTGTATTATATTGTTTTGTGTTATTTTTGGAGCTTTTCTCCCCGGGCCTCCGCTGAAAATGGACCTGTGTCCAGTCAGACTTGCCCGGTAAACAAATGTAAAATAAATAAAAATAAACTTCCCTCCAATCTAAAGCCATTTGACATTCAGACATTTTAATTTGTGCAGAAGTTACTCATAGACTGATAGTTTACTGAGCTGTAATGCTGACCTTCGCGTTTGAAAAAAACAAATTCCCAGACTTTGTCAATAGCTCAAAGTGTAGAGAGGATTATTTATTTATTATATATTTATTTATTTTTGGAAAACATCTTTAAACTGTTAAATTGATTACACACCCAGAAACACAGAAAAGTTATTGTGATTGTGTAAAACCACAGACTGCTGCAAGAAATCAAAGTCACATTAGCACTCTATGCTTATGTCCGAACAGATGAATCATACCTGTCAATTCCAAAAGAAGTAAAGTAGCTTAATAAGGTTATATGCAAGGTTACATGGCAGTTTACATTGGAAATAAGCAGAGATATTAAAAAGGCTCTGTTTTTCATAATTATGCCGAAAAGTCTTCCAAGGTAAATACAACTTCTGATTTAGTATGGAACCATACCTCTCAACCTTAGAGCAAGAAATCTGGACAAAGCGAAAAATAAAAGTGGGACACAGGCCCAAAAATAGTTATGCATCACAGACACCATTGAAACAACTGTAGCTGCAAACATTATACATCACGTATAATCTTTCTATCCCATTATTGTCAGTTAAACATTATATGGTTCATTCAGTCCTGCCTTCTTTTGCATCAAAGAAAACCATGCTTTGAAATGACAAATGCATTAAAAATAATAAATAAAACACATTGCATCAACATCCAGCAACTTCCTACCTGCAAGCAACCACAGAGCTTTCACTGAAACTAGGGCTGCTTGTTTCCCCAGAATGACAGCTCTCCCTAATTAAATCTAATGTTATACAATCTACCAGTATCTGGACTATCTGAAATAAATTAAATTATGGCCTGTAAATTGAAAGTACACTTTGTTTAATTAATCTACATTTCTAAGCCCACTTACTATATTTGTTCAGTAACAACCCAATATTCATTTCCAGGTCACTTTACAAGACATTGGCAGTGGTAGACTTGGCATCCTTCAGAACCGCACAGGCCCACGCTAATACATTGTCCATTAAATGTAAATATCCATCCACTGTAAATGGCAAGAAGCTATGTCTTAAAAAATCTACTTCTGGCATGCGTACCCAAGTATTAGGTTTTGAAACAAATAAACATTCTCCACAGTCTATAAGTCTCTGTCTTTAATAATCATCTACTGTTGCAGCACTCCCAACACATAAGCACACACATACACACTAAGATCCCCAACATTTAAAAAATGACATTGTGCCCACTTGATTTGCCAGTATTGATGATCCGCCAAAGCTATGCTTACTGTTGTCCAATCTACCACTGCTTAGACCCCACCAATGAAAAAACAGTACTAGGTGCTTTTTTGTTTGTCTGAAAAAACAATACAACTTTATATGTTACAGTCCCACATAGTCAGTCCACTACTGACCCATTAACCCTAGGCTGCAGTCTCATTCTTACTCCCTGGAACTGCATTACCTTGGATGACTACTTTTATTTCCTAAGCAAAAGACAGAAATTAGAAGATAAGGCAAAAATTCAGACATTCTTTGAAAATCCACAGTTAAGAGGTATGAGTTCATGTCCAATACAACACTCTCCCTGTCAGGAAAGCCACAATTTAATGAAAGTGTACTTTTAATGTATGATATATTTATGAGCTAACTTGTTTGTGTTCAGTAGGTAGACTGATCATTGTTAGCCTCTTTGTGCATGCGTCTCTCTCTGTCATTCACACATATAGACACACTCTTCTTCTGCTTTCACGCACACAATTCTGCTTTCATGCATGCACTCACTCACTCCATACTTACCTATTAACACAGGTAATTGCTGTCCCTTTCAAAGGCAACAGCGGCAAATCCATAAATGAGTCCCTCTTCAGTGAGAACACACACACACACACACACACACACACACACACACACACACACACTGATTGTTCGGCGCAAAATAATGGCGTAAACACACTGACCCTTTTTTGGCTCAAAAACAAAACTAGAAGGGTGCTTTGGCACATGTGCACACCGACATGAGCATTACAGGTCACGGGAGCGAAAAACACAAAACAAAAAAAGTGTTTTGGGGCATGCGTACATCGATGTTGCAGTTAGAGGTTGAGGGCCGCATGTGGCCCGCGGGCCGCAGGTTGGACACGTCTACTCTAGAGGCCTCTTGCAGGGCCGCTGTTACAGGTTCTGTCATTAGGAGGCATTGCTTAAAAGAACAGAACCTGCCCGATCATGTTAAAGCAAAATTATTAGATGCTCTATTACAACATGATACCTTGTTTGGTGTTAAAGCAGAAGAGGTTTTGAAGAAAATGGAGGACAAAGCTAAATCTATGCAAACAGTCAAGGATTTCTTACAGGTACAGCCTCCCAGATTTAGCAGGAACTGGCCTGCAAAGAATTGGTCCTTTCCAGTGTCAGGCCACAAACAGGCAGATACAGACGCCCCAGAGGCAGATCACAGCCCCAAGGCTCATACAGGCCTAAACAATGGGGTGCTTCAACCTCCAAAAGCGGAGAAGAAAAATCACAGCCATACAGGAAATAGTCTCAATTACTTTCCCCTGCCAGCACCAAGCACTTATCTTCTGGCAGCTCCTTTGGGGGGAAAACTAGCTCTTTTTGCACAAAATTGGCACATGATCACTGAGGACAAATGGGTTTTAAATATCGTATTCCAGGGCTACATGTTCCATTTTCACACCCTGCCAAGGCCAAATGGTATGCCAGACCTGCCACGCAATCAATGGGCAGAGGCAAAAAGTTTCATCCCTCATGGACATGAGGGCCATTCAGCAAGTACCACAGCGACAGCAGGGACAAGGATTTTACTCAAGGCTATTCTTGGTGCCCAGAAAGGACAAAACCTGGAGACCAATACTGGACCTGTCTATCGTGAACACATTCCTGGACATTCCAAAATTCAAAATGTTAACTCTGCAGCAGCTTCTGCCTATGCTGGGCAGGAAGGTGTAGCTTGTGACTCTAGACCTAAAACAGGCATACCTGCATGTCCCCATCAGACAATCATGCAGAAGATACCTCAGATTTATAGCTGGCTCAATGCATTACCAATTCTCTGTACTGTCCTTTGGCTTATCTACTGCGCCCAGGGTCTTCACAAAATGCCTGGCACCAGTAATTGCTTTTTTGCAGACAAAGAGGAATTCAAATATATCCTTACTTGGACGACTACATTATTCAAGCAGAGAACAAGAACACTCTACTACAGCATCTGGCGTTTGTAAAAACATTACTAACAGGCCTAGGGTACACAGTAAACAAACTGTCTTTTGGCTTTTCCCAGTTAGGGGTCGCCACAGTGGAACTCCGGTCCGCTAATGATTGGCAGTAGATTTTTACGTACTGGCTTGCCAGGCCTAACGCACAACCTTCAACGAAGGAACGCCCATTCACGCATGTCGCTACACAGAAGACGTTCTAACTGAGAATCGAATGGGCAATGTCTGTGAGGTGACAACGCTACCACAGCACCACCACCGCAGTTGCCTAGGGTACGCAGTAAATGAAAACAAATCAAAACTTGTACCCTCTCAAGAGATAATATTCCTGGGTGCAAGCTTAAATACAACTGCTCAGATGGCTTATCTCACGCCAGACAAACACAGACAACTGACTACTTATTTCAAAATGTTGGCAACAAAGACCCAGTTATCTGCAAGAAAAATTCTGCAGGCTTTGGGCTTCATGGCATCCTGCATTCTGCTAATTCCATATGCAAGACTGCATATGAGGAAACTTCAATGGTATCTAAAAAGTGTTTGGACTCAACATTGCCACAGCCTGGAAACAATAATTACCCTCATTCCCTGTCTGCAATAGGAGTTTCGATGGTGGGCAAAAGCCTGTCACCAAAACACGGGACAGCCATTCACCTTACCCACAGCCAGGCAGACATTGACAACAGATGCATCAGATTATGCCTGGGGGGCCCATATGGCAGGAAGATGTATTCAGGGCACATGGTCCACAAGTCAAATGCATCTACATATCAATCAAAAAGATGCTAGCAGTTCAAATTGCCCTGACAGCCTTCAAGGATCTACTTCATCCAGGACAACTACTGATAAAGACGGACAATACCACAGTCATGTGGTACATAAGCAAGGGGGGCACACATTCCTACCCCCTCTGCAGATTAGCCATGAACTTGTGGGACACAGCATTGACTTACCAAGTACTTCTGCAAGCACAATGCCTGCCAGGAAGGATAAATACTCTGGCAGACGAACTAAGCCGAAACCTAATGGATCTTCACGAGTGGAAATTGGATCCATAAGTCTTCAGCATAATAACAAGGATCTGGGGATGCCCGGACATAGACCTATTTGCCTTTCCTCACAATTGCCAACAACAAAGATTCTGCACAAGGACTTATCACAAGCAAGCATGGAAAGTGGATGCGCTATCTTTTAGCTGGAAAAATCTAACAGTATATGCCTTTCCTCCTCTGCCTGTCCTCTCCAAGGTACTGCTCAAGGTCAGACAAGAAAAGCCCAAACTGATACTGATTGCCCCAGACTGGCCCTGCCAGCACTGGTACCCAGTCCTAAACAGCTTGTCTCAATGCCCAGCTTGGACACTACCTCTAATTCCTCACTTATTGACACAACAAGACAGTCAGATACTGCACAGCCAACTCAGAACCCTAAACCTGGCAGCATGGCGGATAATGTAGCCATTCAAGATACACCTCTTTCTAAAGCAGTTATGGATGTTATTTTGGTGGCCAGGAGGCCTAGCACCAGAAAATCTTATGCAGAAAAATGGAAGAGATTCTGTGCTTGGAACCAGGCACAAGGTACTGTCACGCTTGTTCCAAATATTCCTCAGATTTTGCAATACTTAACTGAGATGCTGGATAACGGCCTTTCCTTTTCATCAATTAAAATTCATGCTTCTGCCATTTCAGCTCATTACAATACAGAACCACCTATTTTTTCTCATCCATTACTAAGGCAGTACCTCAGAGGGGTCAAAAACATAAGACCCCCAAGGAGAGCACCAATACCTACATGGGACCTCAACTATGTCTTGGAAAAACTTACCATGCCTCCCTTTGAGCCAGCCTCTGCAGCTGATATAAAATTCTTATCCTGAAAAACAGCTCTGCTCCTAGCAATAACCTCCGCTAGACGAGTCTCAGAGTTACAGGCACTCATGGCTGTGGAACCTTTTATCATTTTCCATCCTGACAGGGTTTCTCTGAGGACAAACCCTACATTTATGCCTAAGGTAGTGACCAATGTGGCCCTTAACCAAACAATTCACTTGCCTACCTTTTACTCAAACCCACGGAATAAGGGTGAGAGACTTCTGCATTCTTTGGACATTCACAGACAGCTATGCTTCTACTTGGACAGAACCAAAGCTTTCAGAAAGACTGAACAACTTCTAGTAGCATATGCTGCAGGATCACAAGGAAAGCCCATCTCAAAACAGACTATTTCAAAGTGGATAGGCCACTGCATTCGTTTTTGCTATTCACAGCATGGCAAATCTGTGCCTAAGGGCATTAGGCCACATTCCACCAGAGCAACAGCCACTTCAGCAGCCTTCCTCAAAGGAGTACCAACCAAAGACATCTTAGAGGCTGCAAATTGGAGTTCAGTGCATACGTTTACAAAGCACTATCACTTACCTCTCTATTCTAAATCCAGGGCAGGCTTTGCCACTGCAGTTCTGCAGGGCCTGATAGCCTCTCCTGATCCTATTTAGCACCAGCCTCCCAACCATAGCTTTGGGATTCAACCCAGTTGTAATGACTGCAACAGTGAAACACGATGAACATTGTACAGTTGTGTACCTACCATAAATGTAGATGTTCGAGTGTATTCACTGTTGCAGTTCAGGTTACCCTCCCTCCATCCCGCTTTTCCTTGCTGGGACTTATCTGTACTTCTCTATTCTATACAACCTATGTGGTGTATTTGTTTGTAGATGAAGGAAAAGTTGTTTTTTTGGTTATGCATGCTTTTTGGCATTAGTGAGCCTACCATTTTAGGGGCACCTGACATCTGGGACAAGAAAAACTGAAGAAAATGGCGTCGGCTGCATCTTTTATACCCCTGGCGCACTGACGTCAGGGAGGAGGAGACAGCAACCGACGCCGGACCTAGACTTTGGAACTCAGGCCGACTGTGGGTAGCCTGCCAGCAGGATAACCCAATTGTAATGACTGCAACAGTGAATACACTCGAACATCTACATTTATGGTAGGTACACAACTGTACTTTTTTGGTATAGAGAAATTGGTTTGGCTGAGAGTGGTGGTTTGGGTTACAATTAAAGGAGAGATTTCAGAATAGCTATTGTTGACTGCTAGTGGAAGGGTGTAAGTGCTGGATGGCTGTGGAGGTGGCCTTAGGAGGGTATATAAAGTGGTGGCATTGCTTAGTAGGCACGGGAATGCTGTGCAAGTGAGAATGCGTAATAGGAGTTGTGTGTGTTGCAGTGTATTAGTGAGGTGTATCATGTTTTGGGAAGTAGCACTGTGAGTATGTAGGAGAAGTTTGCATGGGGGTGTGTCTTGTGTAATAATGAGAGGGTGCTAGATGAGGTAGTAATGGGGAGGGGTTAGGGATGTATAAATAGAATGGAAGGGGGGGTTGGAATGGGGGTAGGGTAGGGGAGCGAAGTGATCCTGTAGTGTTTTGCACCAGACCTCGGAAGCCCTAATGAGCCCAAGAATCCAGCAAAACCTATCACCACACAGGTGAAAAGAAGAACAGAACAGCACTTGGCCAGACAGTAGGTATTGTAGAGGGGTCAAGAAGGCACAGGTATATTTTAAGTGAGGTTCAGGTTATGAAGCAAAGGAATAAGGTATGGTCAAAAGGGGAGGTATAAACATTGACAGAGACAGGAGTTGGGAGAAGGTCAGGAAGACACATAGAGTACTTAAGAAAAAATAGCAGAAACATAAGCAAATAAAAAAGCAATTGGGAATGGAGTTACCTAGGGCTAAATGCTATAGGGAAGCTAATGTCACAAGGTGAGCTGAGAAGCAAAGAGAGAATGGAGAAAAGTTTGCTCTAAGACTTCCCTACAATTATAGTGGCCTTGAATACAGAGGTAGATGAAGGTAATAAAGGGGGACAGTACAGGAGTGTTATAGGGATGGGAGCAGGTACAGAAAATAAAACAGGGTCACATTAAACTAAGTGGTACAAGGTATAGAGCTAGAGTGGTAAGAGCATGATGGGGGGGAGAAAGGTTTCTTTGTGGTGTGCTTCTAAGCCTAAACCTAGGATTGAGCAGTTACAGATTTAAAAACAGAGCTGGATATACAGGATTTTCTCTGTGAGTTTAGTAGGGGTCTCCCACATTGCTACAAGGGCCCTGCTGCTGATTAGTGTCCTTCACTAGGAATTACACGCTTGGGCAGAGGTGGCCACAGTCTTCAGGGAGGCAAGGTGTATTAAGGAGTGGAGCACAGTAAATTTTCTCAGCAATTAGCTTAGAGGTTTACTGAGTATATCTTACATATACGCTGTATGTAAAACCAGAAGCAGTGACAGCATTTATCATACAAAAGTCCATAATAATGCTACTATCGTAGAAATATAAGGTTATTAATGCACTCTGTGCTGTGCTAACAATAGTTACAGCTGACTAGTAAAGTAGGAAATGCATTTTCTTTGCAATTCAAAATACAGTCAGTACAATAAACTGTTAACAGTGCCAAAACAGTTAAAAACAAACAGTCTTATATCTTAGGAACGGTAGGCTGTAATGTCTGAAAGCTAGCATAACAAGATAGTATATTGGGTGGCCTTAGCATAAAACAGGACGTAATTCTTGTCTACATTATCATGGAGGTAAAAATGGAGCTGCCCGTTTTGCTGTAAGCACCCTCCTTATTTCCGTTATTGGAAATTAGGGTATTTAGTAGCTGTAGCATACACCAGCGATATGAGGTATCTTTGGAATATGTCAGAGGTGAGAATAGCTTTGTGTTATAATGTTATCAGCACCCTCCATTGCAGAAATACTGTATTTTTATAGGATAGTAGCTATTTTTAAAAGTAATATGTCTGCTACCTTGTGTCAGGATTCGGCATCATAGAAATAGTCACAAAACCAGATTAAATAAGTCTCTACTGCAATAGGACCAATTAGACCATAGCTTCCACATAAAATTTGTGAGTATGTGTTCAGGTAGTTAAAAGTTATGTTTTTTCAAGAGCAATAGAGCTTAAATGCCTTATGCAGTTGCTATATGCTTCCCAGTGTATACACGAGCTAAAGACCTCGGAAACAGCCAAAAAACAATGTGGTGGTCAGAAAACTAAGTAAGAACGGCTGTGGCCATTTGTGCATGCATATAAAAAGTTCGGAAACACAAAACATAAAGCACCTGGGCACAGTTCTATTATGTTCTCTGGAGGCAAACGAATATACGAGTTTAAACAGTGTTCCCAACAAGTCAACAGGCTCTGCATGTTACAACATGTAGGCAGCAAAAAAGCTAATATTCAGGATAGGCTGTGCAGTTGATAATTCCATAATGCCAGTACAATGCAGACAGTATAAAAGCCACTAATGCACTTTTTTTTTTTTTTTTTTTGTAATACAAACAGGTAGCAAACAGATAACTTACTATGGAAGCACGCTACGAAGAGAACGCTCTGTTGAGTGGGGTGTAAAGGGATTAAAAAATGATGCCAAGTGGAGGGGGTTGATTAAACTCTGTTGTAACCACTTAAAGGTATAGACAGGAAAAGGGGATGTAGTTATGTGTGAGGAAAGGTGGGAGGACTGCGTGTAGTGCACCGGACCTCAGAAGCCCTAAAGAGCCTAAGAATCCAGCAAAACCTATCTGAAAAGAAGAGCAGAAAAGCAATTGGGCAGACTGTAGGTATTGTAGAGGGGTCAAGAAGGCACAGATATATTTTAAGTGAGGTTGAGGCTATGAATCAAAGGAATAAGGTATGGTCAAAAGGGAGGTATAAAAATTGACAGAGACAAGAGTTGGGAGAAAGTGGTCAGGAAGGCAAGTAGAGTACTTAAGAAAAAATAGCAGAAAGGTAGGCAAATAAAAAAAGCAATTGGGAATGGTGTTACCTCGAGCTAGATACTATAGGGGAGCTAGTGACACAAGGTGAGCTGAGAAGTGAAAGGGAAGCATGGAAAAAAGACAGGTTTCTTTGCGGCGTGCTTCTAAGCCTACAAACTAGGGTTGAGCAGTTACAGATTTAAAAACAGAGCTGGACATACAAGATTTTCTTTGAGTTTGGTAGGGGTCTCCCACATGGTTAAAAGGGTCCTGCTGCTGATTAGTGTCCTTCAGTAGGAATTGCACACTTGGGCAGAGGTAGCCACGGTCTTCAGGGAGGCAATGTGTGTTTGGAAGTACACTGCGAAGAGAACACTCTGTTGAGTGGGGTATAAAGGGATTCAAAAATAAAACCTGAGGAGGTCTATTTCAAATCATTTAAGAAATGTGAGAAGTGAATGGAACCTAATACAGAGCACAGGGTACCTCATGAGTGAAGTTCCTTGCATCAGAGTTATAATCAGCTACACACATTTGATAAGTCCTACCAGAAAGGTTATTTTGAAACCAAGTGATTGTACCTGAACCCATTTTTTTTTTTATTCCCGCTATCTGGCCTATCATCAGCTTCCTGCTGGCCGATCAGCCTACATTCAGATAGCCATCAGGTGTGGTATGAGGTTTTTTTTTTTATTACTTAGCACTGTATTTCCTGACAGACACCCAGCTCATGTAGTGGTCTGACACTGATTGTCCCTTACTAACGCAAAGGATATTACCAGCAAGCAGCCATACCCCTTCCTGTAAACAGGGTAAGTATTTTCTCCAGTGTTCACTGGAGAATTCGCACTTCACTGGGCGCTCCCTAATCACTGTCCTCCAAGAGAGGTGAGAGGGATGCACCACTTTATTCCACTCCCTGCTTGTCTAGTTCCACCAGTAATGGGGCCTCTGTTCAGACTTCAGTTGCTTGGTCACTTTAAGGGCTCCATCCTTCTACATTGTGGAACCAGGCTTGAACTTTTTCTCATTTTTCCAACTTGAGGATATGATGAACAGTTTTGAAAGAATGAGTCATGCCTGTGAAAATGCCATTAGTTTTACAAACCATTTTTTGTTGTTGTACATTTTATATTTGATCTGTGACTAAATAGACTGCGGTCATTAATTAAAAAAAATAGTAGTAGGACATAGTACATTTTATATTTGATATGTGACTAAATAGACTGCAGTTATTAATTAAAAAAAATAGTAGTAGGACATACTTTTGTTATAGGCCTGAAATGTGGCTGTGTGGAAAGAGGCAAAACTTTAAGTGCAGAAATATCATGTGGCCGTTTGAGGTATGTTTGTACTAGTCCACTTATCTGGCTTAAATTGAGAAGGTATTAAATGGTTTATCAGTAGAAGTTGCAGCTTTCTTTAGGAAGACTGGATTTTACTGGCTAATTTTGTTTACTTATTTTATGTCCCCATTTTTAACAACATGCTGACAATTATTTTGGACAGGCTTGTTTGAAGTAGATTGTCTAATAGAACTTGTTTAGGGAATTAATTTGAGTATTATCGCCTTGTGGCTGTTTGACAATGATTCTTATGTTGTTGAATCAGTGTATGCAGTTGCTTATGAAGTCATGACACTTTTCTATTTCTGAACAGTGGGGAATTTGGCGTAGCAGTGAACCTCATCAGTTATCTCACTTGTCAGTGTAGGGATTACACATTACAGCAGTTTCTTTATTCCAAATTAATGTTGATTTTGCAATGTTAGCAGTCATTCTATGATGTTTTCTAGAAAACTTTGGTGGAGTGCTTTGGGGCTGCTGTTTCAAATTCTCAAGGTTAAGTTTCTTTCTCTAAATAAGCTTTTAACATCCTGAGATAGCCATGGGCATTTTTACCTCTGAGCCTGTGACTGTTGGGAACAATTTCACATGAATTTCAGTGAGCTACTTCATTATGTAAGCTACTGCACATGCAGGCTAGGTTAAGGAGACCAAGGAAGTCAAACCCAGGACTAAAGGTAAAGCTTGTTACAACTTGTAGCCTTAATAGTCTACATTAAATGGCCAGGTCATGAAAAGAACATGGCATAAGCACAGTACATATAGTGTGTGTATATCCATCATTATACATGTGTACTGATAAACAGATGTCTATGTATCCTAATGGGTATCACTACAGGAGAGTCTCTTTTTTTCACCCAAGTGCAGCATTCTTGGAGTTGATTATGTTAAGCAGGTAGTACATGGGTGAAACCCTCTGCAGAAAGCAATTCCATTTGAATGATTTTTGAAAATGACAGTTTTAAGTGCTTTATGACTGGGCTTGTTGAACCCCATTACAGCAACTGGTGGCACAGCATATGGGTTGTGGGTGTAAGGGCTGATACTACTTGGGGTGCTACATACAGAATTTTTCAGTTTTACCAAATCTCCAGAACTCAGAGTTAGTGGTAACAGATTCAGCATCTTATATTTTTCTTTTTGGGTCTTAGAAATAAATTAAGTCCGATATGGTTTGTAGGGTACCACTTTGTCATTTGAAACCTGAGACATGCCATTCTCTACTTGATGGATTTTATGACTGCAAGTGTATTTGCACAATGTACTAAGTGTTAGATTTCAGAATAGTCCAGCAAATGTAATTTTATAGCTACATATATACATTCATGCTTTAGAGTGCTTTGCCTAGTTCCCTTATCTTCCAAGTAGTATTCTTCAACTTTAATTTCATTTCTAGGACTGTAGTTGAAGCGGGATTCGAGTACAAAGCTGACAGTGTCCTCAGTTCCTCTGATTGGAGTGAAATGCTGAAAAAATCTCCAATTGTGTATGCTTCTCAGGTACATAAGACATTCTTTTTTTTTATTTTTATATATTCCATATCTGTTTGTGTAGCAGATTTGTCGTGCAGGATGTAGTTGTTAGCTTCTTCTTGTTTCATGTGTCTATATAGTATTTCTAAGGTGTAAATATAATCCTCTGTACATTGATGTTTTGTTAATACTGAATTTAACTGTGATCTGTCTGTCGCCAGAGGTATGCATCTCTTTTCTTGCTTGTCAAATCAGCAGGACTTCCACTTGAAGGTTGGGACATTGTATTTGTGTATTACTACTAGGGTACGTATGTGGTGTACGGACTTATTTGAGTTTTCTTGTTTCTAGAATTTAACCTTTATTTTTCATCTCCTGTTGGACACATTGCGTGGGTCTACAAAGATTATTTTTTTCAACAAATAGAGTATTAGTGTAGGCAACAGTTGCCTCTCCTTTTGCAAATTTTGTCTTAAATGAATGGGAAAGGACTTACCTATACAAACATTTGGATTTTGTTAATGTTTCATTGTTATGTGTTCTTTATGTATGACATGAATGGCTTAATAGGTGCATGGATAGTATTAAAAACAGTTTAGACTTATTCAACTTTACTTTTGCTTTCAGTAGGGCCACTATTCACTTTTTAGATATTGAGGTATGTTTTGACTCACTGAACCATAGATGTTCTTCATGTTTCACTGTTGCAGTCATCATATTTGGGTTATCTGCTTGCAGTAGCCCTCATTCGGCCTGATTATCAAAGTCTTGGGTCTTGCGTCAGTTGTTGTCTCATCTTCCATGACGTCAGGTAGTCAGGGTTATAAAGCATGCAGCCGACGCCATTACATCAGTCTTTCTTGCCGTGCGGTGCCCAAAGCAGAAGCAGTTCGCAAGTGCCAGTCAGCCGACTCCTGAAATTCTCATTTTCGAGTTTCGGAACCCAAGTCAAATGCACCTACATATCAATCAAAAAGAAATGTTAGCTGTACAGAATGCTCTGACAGCCTTCAAGGACCACATTCTTCCAGTAGAATTAATGGTAAAGACTAACAAAGACCACTGTTATGTGGTACATAAGCAGGGGGGAACCCAGTCATACCGTCTCTGCAGACTAGCCATGGCTCTGTGGGACACAGCCTTGAGCTACCAAGTGCACCTACAGGCTCAATTCCTGCCAGGAAAGCTAAATACACTGGCAGACGAACTAAGCAGAAATCTCATGGACTCACATGAGTGGAAACTGGAACCAAAGATATTCAACATGTTGAGAAACAAATGGGGGAGCCCAGAGATAGTTTCCCTCCCCCCAGAACTACCAATTGGACAAAGTCTGTACAAGGACTTCCCACAAACAAGCTTGGAAAGTGGATGCCCTGTCCTTCACCTGGAAAAACCTTTCAGTTTATGCCTTTCCATCTCTGCCTCTCCTCTCCAAGGTATTACTAAAGATCAAACAGGACAAACCAAGGACAATACTGATTGCACCAGACTGGCCATGCCAACACTGGTACCCCCTTCATGCGCAGTGTATCACTGCTGGCACCATGGCACCTGCCTCAGACCCCTGCCCTGCTGTCCCAGCAGGAGGGCCAGATTCTGCACCCTCAGCTTCAAACCCTGAACCTTGCAGCTTGGCTAATTACCTGATCTCTCCATTACCATCCCTCAGTAAGCAAGTGTTGGATGTCATTCTGGAGGCAAGGAGGCCTAGTACTAGAAAAGCTTATGCTGAAAAATGGAGAAGATTCTGTTCCTGGAAACAAACTCAGGGGATGGGCACAGCAGTGCCCAATTTACCTCAGATTCTTCAGTACTTAACTGAGATGCTTCACAAGGGCCTTTCCTTTTCCTCCTCCAAAATTCATGCCACAGCCATTTCAGCTCATTACAACATAGAACCATGCCTCTTCTCTCATCCACTGCTGAAGCAGTTCCTCAGAGGGACCAAAAACTTAAGACCACCCAGGAGAGCCACTACTCCAGCCTGGGACCTTAACTTTGTATTGGAAAAACTCACTCTACCTCCTTTTGAGCCAGCTGCAAATGCAGAGCTGAAATTCCTTTCTTGGAAAACAGCCTTCCTTTTAGCCATCACTTTAGGCCCATATGGCAGTGGAGCCTTTCATCATCTTTCATGCGGACAGGGTGTCCCTTAGGACCAATCCCTCCTTCATGCCTAAGGTGGTATCCAATGTGGCTCTTAATCAGTCCATTCATTTGCCAACCTGTTTTTTCTAATCCACAGAACAAAGGGGAACGAATACTGCACTCATTAGATGTGCACAGACAACTTAGATTTTACTTGGATAGGACCAAACCTCTCAGGAAATCTGAACAGCTGCTGGTTGCATTTGCTGCAGAGGGGAAAGTCATTTCAAAGCAAATCATTTCTAAATGGATAGGCCATTGCATTAATTTCTGCTATAAACACCATGGAAAACCTACCCCACAGGGGATAAGACCACATTCAACCAAGTCTGCATCTACCTCTACAGCCTTTCTCAGAGGTGTCCCTACCAGGGACATCCTAGAAGCTGCTACCTGGAGTTCTGTACATACCTTCACCAAGCATTACCATTTACCAATTTTCTCTGAATACAGAGCTGGCTTTGCCACTGCCGTCTTGCAGGGCCTTATAGTTGGTCCTAAAGCTATCTATTTTCCTCCTCCCATCCTTAGCTTTGGGAATCTACCCAAATGTGATGGCTGCAACAGTGAAACAAGAAGAACACAGTACAGCTGTGTACACTTACCATAAATGTAGATGTTCGAGTGTATTCACTGTTGCAGTCCTGGTTACCCTCCCTCCAGCCCCCTGACTTCTTTTGGCTATACCTCTATTCTTATTTACTATGCTTAAAGCTTTTTGGTGTATTTGCTTTTTTGTTGGAGGTGTAACCTTGTATATATAATTGCTTCCCATTATGGGCCACCTGACATCTGGGGCAAGAAAAACTGATTGTAATGGCATTGGCTGCATGCTTTATACCCCTGATTACCTGACTTCATGGAAGATGAGACCGCAACTGATGCAGGACCCAAGACTTTAATAATCAGGCCGACTGAGCGCTACTGCAAGCAGATAACCCAAATGTGATGACTGCAACAGTGAATACACTCGAACATCTGCATTTATGATAAGTGTACACAACTGTACTTTTTACACACAACTTGTACATGAAGCTAATTTTGAACATTAACAGTGTAAATGCTAGTGTGCCCACCCACTGCATGTAAAGAAAAAAAAATTAAAAATCAAGCTGTCTGATTGGCTAGGTTTGGTGTTAGCTGATTTAAATTTTTTTTTTTTTTTTTTTTTTTTTTTTTTTAGTTTTGGATAAGTTAAGGAATTTATTTTTTAGAAAGGCCCCTTAACTAAACAATGTATGAAATGAAGTTTGAGACTACAGAAACAATTTTCAAACTATTTTACCTGCTTATTTCGCTATCTTTTAGTAGTGGCAGTAACTATGTATACACTTCAGATTTTTTTATAGCATTTGTATTAATTTATAATGTTGATGGATACTGGATTAAAATGTTTTAACAGAGAAATGGAAAGTGTTTATGGGTACTATGAAGTCCTTAATAAAGAAAGCAAAACATATAGGTAAGAGGGGTAACAGTTTTAAAACATTACGTGAATCAGGCAGCATTGTTTAGTAAAATACAAAAGAATAATGGATAGGATATACCTTTCCCTGTGTTTTTTTAAGGTGGCAGAGGTATATCAATTCATGACATGACATTTCTGTCACAGAGACAGGCCCAGTAAAGCAAAGTTTTGTCTAATTGCTCAGAGTTAGTTTGTTGCACTACGAATTGTGATTCCTTTTATGTAGGCAAAATGTCCAGGAAGCTAACCATGAGACTCAGTGAACACATTAAAACTAGGAATTAAAACAGCACATTATTTAGGCATTCTGAAGACGCCCTTGTCTATAGTGTGTTGTCATTCTTTTTACTTGTCAAAGTTATGCGAGAAACTGAGTGGTTAAAATTAATTCCATGACATCTGTTTTTATATTTTTAGTCATTGTTTCTTCAGCTCCTGTTGCAAACAGTCCGTGGTCACTGTGAACCAGTAGACAGATTTTTTTTTATCAAGTTGGCAGAAGGCATTTGTTGCAGGTAATATTACTGAACAGGTGGACAACATTGCAGTGGCAAGTGCAGCAGTAGTTTATCTGTGCTTTTAGAGTCCAGCAGGGTTAGGCAGATGTGCAGTTCTCTGTGGTCTTCAATGGAAGACCCAACAGAGTAGCCTGAGGGATGCAAGAAAGCTGTATATGCAAAGTATAATTCCTTATACATGAGAATTAGCTACTTAAAAATTTGTTGGACATCTTAAGACTGGGGCTGGTCTCCTCCTCAAACCATGGATGTCAGTGTTATACTGAAAGTAAAGGAGGAGCAGTCAGTTTATTTTGCAATTCTGTTTTGTTAAAAGAATTATATAGTAATAGCAATAAGTCTATTGTCTTTTCACAGGTGATTTGCAAGGAATGATAGCTACCCACCTTGGGGAAACATTTTTCCTAAGTTGTTTATTTTCTGTTTCTGCTGTTACTAATGTGGTTGTTAGAGTAGCTTTCTTGATTGTCTTTTTCCGAGATTAGTGATATGTCCAGAGAAGATCACTTCTCCTCTGGTGTTGAAGAAATCCAGAGAAGATCACTAAAAGTGTGACTGCAGAAGAGGTGTGTAGCTAGCTATTCTTGGATCCCCCCTCAACTTTAAGTTGAGGGAAAAGAGAAGCTCCTCTCCTCTGACTTGAGTAGCAAAAAAGTTGCGAACTGCTTAATACTTTTGTAGTAAGCAGCTGCTAAAGTTTGACCCTATGCCACACACACTTAAGCACTACTGTGCTTCAGTTCTGACTGCAGCTGGCAGTACTGGCATTCATTAAAGCCACCAAGGGGCTATTTTGAGGCAAATGGATGATGATATTGAGAAAATACAGACTGCAGTTCTAAAACAATGAAGAAACTGTTCTAAATTGTAGTAAAAGTCAACAATGTAGTGTTGCTGTGACTCAACTAATGACTTTGGCATAGCATCAGCCTTTTGCACAGTTATTAGGTGGCATGTATGGCTTAAAATCTAGTCATTATCAGGTAATGTGAAATAGCAGTTCTTGAATGCCTCCCCTTAAACAGCAGCCTTTTATTTTTTCCCCATCTCAGGAAGTGTTCAGGGGCTAGAGAAAATGGGAAAACCTGTGATAACATTGAAGTAGTTGTTTTACTTTCCATTTCCCAAGTGTTGCAAGAATTTTTCAGTTAGTGTCCCTTTTTACAAGAGGCAGTCATGATCAGAACAGTTCAGACAAAGGCCATGGAAAAATGTAGGTAGAAAGGAGACGGATGCTGAGTTAGCCAGATTGCTCCTCATCATAGCCAAGAGGGTGCCTCTCAGTTTTGCCAGTCTTGTTCTCCCAACCCTCCCTCCTTTCCCTGTAATCCCCTAATCCCCTGTGCCCTAGCATCTATAGGATAGAAAAGCTCATCTCCTCAGAATAAAAAAGAATTCAGGACCTTTCCGCCTTTTCTGGGAATGATTCCCCCTCCTTAAGACTAAGTGACCTTAACAGATCCATGTTTAGACCATCATCACTGACTAAAAGTGCACCCACTCCCCCCCCCAAAAAAAAGAGTGGACAGGATTCAGCTTGAAACTTTTCATGAATCCCAGTTAACATGGCCTTAGGAGGCCTCATCTGGACCTCTCTAGACTAAAAAAAATTCTTGATCACAAAAAATTTCAAAATGCTATCTCTACTGTCCCTGCTTTTCTTAATGTTACTAAAGGCCCTTATGGTCTCCCTGGACATTAAGGATGCCTATCTTCCAGTTATTTTACTTTGTAATATTAAATACCTCAAATACAGTTGGTTTAGACTTCGATTTCCATTTTTTAGTAATTGCTTTTTTGGCAGCTAACATAATTAAACTTAATAAAGCCTTACTATGTCTAGGCAATTCAGATCTGTATCCCAGCTCAAAAGAGTAATTTCCTTACTTACAGCCATTTTCTTACATAATATTTCTGATAGCGTACTCTGTAGGAATTTTTAAAATCTGCCAGTTCATTACACTCCCAAAAGATATGTTCCCGGTTACCTCTTTCTTCTTCCTTACACCTCCAACAGTTGCCATCTACCTGAGGAAAAATTCTTTGAAGTCTGCTTGGGGTATAAAAATACCTAGGTAAACACTTCCAAGCAAAGATCATAAACCCTCTGGACTTGATTTCATACATGGAAGCCATAAATTTGTTTTCTTGTAAGTTGCTTTTTCATTCTCTTCCTGATCTTTTTCAACCTCCTCTGATTGATTCTGACAGATTTATATGCCCTACTTAACTGTCCCTTTTTAACATCTGCTTCTTTTCTAGATTTGTCTAAAAACTCTACAGATTAGGTCTTTCGCTTAAAATTCCCCCATCCCTTTCTCTTTGCCTGTATTCTGAAATCAAGCCCTGTTAGGGTAGTCAGTCTGTAGCCTACAATCAAAATGTCTTCTTGGCCCACTCAACTCTTTTGCCTGTATTACTTTTCCTGCTTAAGTTATTTTCTCCCAATATCTTAGTTCCTTTGCTAGGTTTCTCCAGTTAATTCCAGCCCTCTTGCCTACTTTCTATAAACCTTATTGTAGTCATCCCTATTGGCAAAATCTTTCTCCATTCTCATATTGGCTTAGTTTTGTAGAATAATTTCTGCTACTTTATGAATATAATATTCTGTGTGGTTATTTTTCTCCTTAAGGATCTGCTTCAGAAATCCCACTCTATTTCTTGAACTTCCACCTTGCTTCATCATCCCTTTCCACTTTGAATTATAAGCTTCTGCTTGTGTTATGTACACCTTAACTGTGTAGTTCTAAAATGTCCCTTCAAATCAGGTACTCCATACTCCTAAATTCTTTATCTTATCATGCCCCCATACATATGGGTATTGCTGATCCAATTTGTGTATGGGAATATAATTCATGGCCATAGCCTTTATTTTATCTTCATTCATTTTATATCCCGAAAAGACTTTGAAACTGTCTCAAAATGTTCCATAACACACTGAGGTGTCATTTTCTGGATTTATTATCACTTGCAAAGACAACCAACTTTTCTTGATTACCGTACAAATTATATCCTTGTATTTCTGAGTCCTTCTGTATCATTTTCTACAAACACACTACTGTCTCCAATTTTTAATACTTTGCTTTTCTGCTACAATTTCTCAGGATCAGCTCTTTCTGCTGGTATTTTTTCATCTTTGCTGATGTAGGTCTTGTGTGCTTTTTCATGGCGAGATTTGAAGCGTACACTTGATGTGCATTTACAGTTAACAAAATATGCTGTGGAACACCAGTCCAGTTGCTTATTTGTGCTTTCATAAAATAGTCTGTTCCTTCCAGTTTCTCAGGTACAGCAGAAAATCTCAGGTTTTCCCTTTTGTGCTCTGTCCTCTAACTCTACTATTTTAAAAAAAATTTCTTGACAAACCTCATATTCAGCCAGCTTTTTCTTCATGTCATTCCCCCTGATTTCTACAGTTTTATCAGTTCATCTGAATGACTAAAAGCTTCTATTTTTTCCAGCCTTTTGTTGATTTAACCGATATATTCCTTCAATGTTTCATTTATTTTAATTACTTCTGAGTGCATTTGATTTATTTTTTCCTCTCAGTGCACGTCATTTTTCGAACCAAAACTGAAACTTGAACTGCTTTTCTCTGAACAGCTGCAGATTGCAGACTGTTTTTATCTATCATGGTTTACAAATTTCTTCCTCGCTGGCATCCATACAGTGTATTTACTAGCTAGTAACTGAATTTTACCAAAAAAAAAAATTTCCAATGACACTCTTCAGTTTCTGTTTCACACTAGGAGAGCCGAAGTTAAGCTGTTGATCAGCGTACAGCCATCTTGGAAATCCGAATAGAGAAATCGAGGATACATGTCTTCTTCCCATTTTGTAAGAACACAGAATGCTTCTTGGGTTCACTGTGGGTACTGTGCACTTCCAGCTCATGTGCTTGCCTCTTTGTTCTCTCCAGTACCCCCAGGGTATTCAGTATATGATTAACACCAGTCTTTACCCACCTCAGGCTGGAGGGTATTCATATTTACCTGTACCGGATGGCTTTGTCATTCAAGTGCTTACTTTGGAGGAAACAAGGATGGACCTGGGCTGTACTGCCTTATGTTTAATCAATTTGGGAATCTACATCAGTTGATTAAAATCTTGTCTCATGTCTTCTTTGCAGGGAAACCTCTCTCAGGAAATTCCTGGATCTCAGGGAAAACAAGACTGAATTTGGCTCCATATTGTAGAGGATAAAACCTTAAATATGACTTAGATGACCCAGGTTTGATTAAGCACCTGAGCCTTGAGGAACTGGCTAGGAAGTGTAAAGGTGTGCATCTAATTTTTGTTCGCTTAGCCTTCCTGAAGGGTGAGGAGGGTGGTCCAGTCTACCACAACTCTGACTCATAATGAAGTGGGGGTACAACTGCAGCATACAAACTGGTAATATGGGTTTAGCTCTGTCAAGTTGTGAGGAGCAAAAGTTTTCCAGGGACATGTACATGAGTATGCACATCACTGTGGAATTAGAGAGATAGCAGACTCTTGCAGAAACAATTTCACTTAGCAGCCACCTGGGATAAGGATATAGTCCAGTTTTTAATACTTTGCCCTTCTACCACATATTGTATAGATTTCATAGCTATTCTAGGATCACCAAGTCTTATGAACGTTCATTCTTGGTCAGTACCTTCCCTTACACTGCATCTCCTTTTTCCAGAAGGGCCATACTAGTCAGTCCCAAAGTAAGCTTGTGGTTACCAATCCAGTCATTATCCTAATCGCTTCCTGGATAATGGCATCTCATGAATGGGTTATGCCTCAAGGAGTAACAAATGGGCCATGCTATCACAGGAGGGCCTTTGGTTGGCAAGCCGTATGAATAAAAAACAAAAAGAAAAAAATTATGTTGCATGATGGCAATTTGCTGTGGTACATGCCACCCTCATAGTCCTCTTAACCAGGTCATGCATGAGAAAGCTCTAGTGATACCCAAGGAATTTGTCAACACCACATTTACCAATTAAAGAAGTCATTACTAAGTTTAACCTGCCATTTAAATGGAGTTTAGATAAATCCTGAGTACTTAATGCATCATATATTGCCTTGAAAAGTAATGCAGGGACCCTGAAGGCCCATGGAAAATGATGTCACAAGGACAGGACCAACCATATCAGTGTAAAAGAGAAGTTGGCCTGCACATGTGCACTCCAAATTGTCAGAGCAGCTTAGAAGAGTTGAGTACTGAGGGTAATCGCTGACAGTGTCACAGTCGAGTAGTATATAATCATGCAGAGGGATTTCTGACATGATAGTGGTATGATAGCATGGAGTCTGGCTAAACAACAGGATCTGTATTTTCAGGATTTTGGCATCATGTCAGCTCACAAGTGCTTGATGGATCAGCTTAGCAGATTCACTTGTAACCTCCATGAATGGATGCTCTTCTTACCTTCATGAAGGAACGTTATATCCAAAGTCTTTTGTGTCCTAACTATGCTGTGGGGGAATACCAAAATAGTTCTGCTTGCTTCCTTTCTGAATCATTAACTCTTCAAATTCTGCACCAGATATCTATACAAATAAGTCCAGACAGGGAATGTCCTTTCTTTCACCTGGAACAGAAGACTCTTGTACATCTCCAAGCACCTCTCTTTCCAAAGTCCTGCTCAAGATGAGAGAAGACTGAACAGATCTCATCTTAATAACTGTCTCTTTTGGCAAAGAGAGCCCTAATTTTCCCAGCTAGGGAGTCGGTCACTAATTGTACTTGTCTTTTAACTACTGAACAGCTTAGGTTAGCAGCTTGGATGCTACAAATTTGAGCCGATGTTGGAACTGCTTTCCAGTCAAGATATTTTGTAGATGTAGGTATAAATTAGTACAGGAAAGGATGAAGTATAAGCATTCAACTGTATGTGCTAGAACTACCAATCTTAAAGAATCTGCACTAAGGTAAGTGAAGCAGGTATTCTTGCAAACTGTGGAATTTTTGGAAAAAAGGTTGCATTCAGTCAAATTATTCCATTTCTGCAATGGAAAGACTACAGCTTTACAAAACTTCATATATTTAGTATCTATTTGTGACAAAGTTGTACAGTTTGTATAAAGTTAGTAACACATTGGGAGGACTGTATTTATGATCTATAAATGTTCTCCAGAGATGGATTTCTTTTAAGCTGTTATAGGGCAGGAGTCCTAAGTAGGAAAATAACTGATGACATACTGAATTTCCATGAAAGTCAAAACATGGTTCAACAAGGAATTCTAGATTTATTTTGAAAAGGGCTGTTTTTATAATGCTCAAAGTACTAGTAATATTGCATTGTAAAATACTGGTAGAGCAAACCAAGGCACAGTGACAGCGTTGATAGCATAAAAATGTTTTATTTGTGTGAGCGCTTTCACGGCTTAACCTGCCGCTTCATCAGACATTTTGAAAAACATTTTGAGTGTTACATTTAAAAAACTCATAGCCAATAGTAACACAGTTTGCTCTACTAGTATTTTACAATACTTGTTTTAATAACCACGTTTGTGGTTTTGACTGGCAGTGCATTTATACCTCTGGAGGACTTTTATTTTTCTTCTTCTTTACTAGTAATATTGTACTGTGAAGGTTGTAAACTGGTGCAATAACAGAAGCTTGAAATTCTTCAGATATTTGCTTTCAAGGATACAGAAAATATGAAAGCCTCAGAGATAAATCAAGAGGTGAAGGCATAATGCTAATTATTCATGAATCGGTTTCTTCCAGTCTAATATCCATTGATAATACTGCAACATTAATAGCTGACATTATGGATCCAACAAATAAACTGAAATTAGTGGTTTGTTATTGTAGCCCAAGTATAGATCCCATCAAACAGTACAACTTTTTTATTACATTTAGAGAAAATGTTGGACTGCAGAATATTTTACTGCTTGGAGATTTTAACTATCCTAATAGTAACTCAACTAAACATTTAGCTGACTCTTGCTGTACACAGACATTTATTCACATTAGAATATTTCACGGCTTGATCCAGTTAGTCAAGGAGAAAATAATATATTTGACCTAGTCGCAAATAATTTAGTGAATTCAGTCAGTAATGTCAAGATCAACAATGACTACTATGGGAACATTAGACCACAATTTAGTTACATTCTACCTGAAAAGGAGTGATGCCTTACAAGGTAATCATAAAATAATAGTTATAGAAACATATATTATTTCACCATTAGGGAGTCATTAAAAATAACTGGCATCACATAAGTAACTTACCAAATACTGAATATGGTTACTCTGTTTAGAAAAGATAATAAATAGTGCGGAATCAACTGTTGAAGTTGAATATCACATAAAATAAAAACTAGACTGCCATACTGGTAGAGTATGATGCTAATTAAGGTATAAAAAATGAAAATATGTTATTTTCAGCTTTACAGAAATATTCAACACCAACAAATAAAGTAAGTCAGGAGTTGGAATTAAACAAGAGAAAATACTTTATGAAATGAAATTTAACGTTTAATACAGATAAAATGCAGTATTTTGTTATTTTTTAGAAGACTTCCTGACACCCAGTAAAGTCATTAGTGATCTGATACTCTGACCTCAAGCAGGTGGTGAATGAATTTAAACAATATTTTAACAATGTATCTACTTTTTGTAACTCATTGAGGACTGCTGAGGCAAATTATCTCATAGTTATTGATGATTTTGTCTTGTAATGACACAAGCTATCACTAACAGAGCACTGAAAGGAATACATAAAAGCATGGCCACAGGACTGCATAAAATCCTAGCAATCCTTTTCTTAAACATAACTACAAACTGGAGTTTGGTATTGTACGTCATATTCAGTAATTTAATAAGAACCAGTACTGCATCTAGAATGCTGGGAAAATAATGTATTAATTCCATTTACAAAAAGGGCAAAGCACCTGAAATAATTTTGTAGTCTGACTCCAGTTTTGGGAAAATGTTTTAAAAGATGCTTTTTAGACATAATACAACCACATGTTGTGCACATTGTTCTTATACATACATATCAGCATGGCTTAAGTACACTGATGCTCCCTAATCTAATTGCATTTTATCATTAAATATCCTTTGGCTTCTGAACTAGGATTACCATCTAGAGTAATATTTTTAAATTTTGTCAAAGCATTTGACTCCTTACCACATGTTGCTATACACAAAACATTGATTAATGGTAAATATAATTTATAATTCTTATTTAACTGTTTGGATACTTACTTAGCTTACATTGAGGAGCTAATCCATTGTTATCCAGTGATATTCCTCAGACCAACTTCAGATTGAGACAGGAGTGCTTCATAGAGCAGTATTTGGTCCAGCAGTTTTTTTATGTAATTTTTACATCTATTCCAAGATAGGAATCTATTTGGTTAAGTAACCGTGCCAATGACTGAAAAGTTGTTTCTACTGTTGGTATAAAGGACTTCAAGGAAGTTAACAGCTGTCTGTCTGGTATCATAAAATGGACAAACGCCTGTGGTCTTGACTTTTAGTACATTGTAAAAAATCTGTATCTTGGCAAATCAGTTGTGAAAGAACCTGTGAATTTGTTAGGTTCATCATTGAGTGAAATATGTGACTGTAAGATGTGGGTATAACTATCTCAAAATTTTCATTTGCTAAACATTTTGACAATGTATGTTGTAAAGCCATGAAACAACTAGGTATGCTAATGAGGATTATTTCCATATGGGAAGAACATAATTAGATAAGCTTATATAAGACATTCATTCAACCAATTCTGGAAAGTAATATATTCTGCATTTGCACAAACAAACAAATAAAATGTCTGAGGACATTCCACAGAAAATGTATGTACAAAAATCTTTGTCAGGACTGAATTATTAAGAAAGATGTCAAAATTTGAATATATTCTATTTGCACTACAGATCTTGGCATATAAGGCATTTAAACTTGATTATTGCTGACAACATTAAAGTTAGACATTTGCAATAGTGTTAACTTATTAGCACACTAACTGAAATGCTTTGATTTAACTTTCGTAAAGCTAAACTTAGAAGTTCCTTTATTACCCTTATATTCGATCATTTAAAATAAGCTTCCATACCATATTTGTAGCTGAGAAACTAACTGTTTTTAAGAAAGCTTAGATAGATTGGTTGGGATGCAAGCTTAAGGAGTCAGAGTTCAGTAATGTTTTTAGGACCAGAACACTTTAAATTGCAGTTATGAACTTATAATCTCTGATTTATCAAATCTGTGATTACTTTAAATCACTATTACACATTTTAACTGAGAAACCATGTAGCTGTTCATTAGTCACCCGAGATGTCTGCATCAGTTCTGGATTTTGCACGCCATTCTCTGCTGGTGCATCCAGGGCCTTCTGCATTAGTGTCCCTTTTGCATAGAGCTCACTCCATAATGCAATTTGATGCCTCTTGAACCTGGTCGACGACTTTGAAACAGTTACCAAAGCCATAGATGAAGGGAAGGTAGTCCACACAGCCTACCTGGACCTCGCAAAAGCCTTTGACACAATACCCCACTCGGGTATCATAAATAAGCTCACCAGCTTAAATATCAACATCTATATCACAAGATGGGTTGCAAACTGGCTCAGGGATAGAACCCACATGGTCGGAATAGCAGGTGCCATGTCAGACTCTAAACCAGTTACAAGTGGTGTCCCACAAGGCTCAGTCCTGGGACCTCTCTTGTTCGGTATATATTTCTCAGAGGTACAGGCTAACATGGGTGGACTATGGCTGACCAAGTTCGCAGATGACTGCAAACTGGGTGCTGTAATCGACTCTCCGGCTGACACAAGCATTCTCCAAAAGGGTCTCACAGAGATGGATAACTGGTGCCAGAGCCATGGCCTAAAGCTAAATGCCAAAAAGTGCATAGTCATCCTTTTTGGAAAAACAAAGTGCCCACAAATTACCACATAGGTGGTAATCCATTAAATACGGAAGAAGTAATTAGGGACTTGGGGTCCCAAGTAGACTGCAATCTCTCCTTTGACAATCACGTTGCCAAAGTGGTTAGAAAGACCTTCTATATAGCCCATCTTATCATGAAAGGGTTCACATCTAGATCAAGAGAGGTCATTGTGCCCCTCTACTCATCTCTTATCAGGCCCATAATTGAGTACAATGCCCCATTTGGGATGTACCTTACCTGACACCTTCAGCAACTGGAAAGACACCAAAAGTATCTCACCAAGAGGATCAAGGGGCTCAAACAGATGCCCTATGCAGTTTGGCTAAAGAAACTCCATCTCTACTCAGTTGCGTACCACCTACTCAGTTGCATACCGCCTACTCAGAGGAGATCTGTGTCTGACGTATAAAGCCATGTCCAACCCAGAATTAATGGACATGCTTCACCTCAGGAAATCCAAATCCCTTAGAGCTACACGCTCCAGGAACTTGAACCTCAGCACAGAAATAAATAGGACATGCTGGAGGGACAGATTCATATCCCAGAGGCTCCCCTCACTCTGGAACAAAATCCCAATCCATGTTCGGCAGAGCCCCTCACTGACCCTCTTCAAGAGAAATCTTGACGAGTGGATGGGAGATCATAAGTTTACCCCTGGGATCTCTTCTGTGTCCCTGCTTGCAAAAGTACAGTAAACTAACCTTAAAAGGGCTACCTTCTGTGACCTACTATACAAAGGCACAGTCAACTAATCTAAAAGGGTGGCGAAAGCCAAACACACTCTGTCTAGGCTTATAAATGCGCTAGGGCAGATAGCCTAGTATCAGCTTATGAACCTATGAACATTTGGTTACTTGCTGTTTTAATTAGCATCTTAAGACCCTACTTCTGCTTGAAGCAGATTGCAGGTGTAATGTTGGTGATGTTACTGAAACCTCTTGCCACTACTGTCTTACACTTTGTTCTACGTCTGTATTTGAAGGAATTAATTTTGATGGCTTACCAGTTTTAAAAATGTTGTGCATCTTTTGTAAGTTACTTTTATATTCAAACTTACACCTAAAATCTTAGCTTATTTTATGTAATTGATCATTTTACTGTAACAAGGTTGCGACTGAGAAACGGCTGCAGTGATTCAGTGAATAGCTATAGAACAAATAAAATAAATTAAAAATAAAGATTACTTTTTAAGCATCCCTGTTATATGTATAAAAATGAACATGAACCTTTTTTTCCTGTTTGACTACTGCATTAACCTTCCACTTTAATGATGTGACACTGTTTACCAGCTCAGTTTGGTATTTCCACTTTATGTAGTTTCAAACTTTGCTGAAGAAACATGGGGAATGAAGAACAGCCATTCCTGCTGTAACTTCATAAGCCTTGTTGAAATAAGTAAGGCAAATCCAGTGTTCTTGGCTGTTACTTTTGTTACCAGTCAGACAACAGCACTGTACGAACCTTTATACAACCGTCTATGGGCCTCTACTTTCAGCAGATAAAAGTTTAGACTCTTACATTCAGGACACTCCACAAGAACAATTTTGACCACTAACACCATTAATATGCTTACTGCAGAGTTGAAGCTGGTAGGCCTGTATTTCCCAGTTACTCATAACTTGCATTTTTACATAATAAATATATCTACTGTGTAAGCATAACCCGCTGTTGGCCTTACTTATAGTAAAACTGCACTGCTGCATGGTAATCTGCATTTTAATGTTTGTAGTCTTTCATAAGTAACCAAACCTAATATAAACTTACCATTAGAAAAGATAATTGGTAACAATAATAAGTAACTTTGTGTACCTTTCAGACACTATGAATATAAAATTTTATAACAGCTTATAAAAAGTTTGTTGTGAATGAATAAAAAGGTTTATGCAACTCTCGCAGGTACAGTATATACAAATGGCATATGTGTAATGATTATACAGCATAAAGTACACCATTATATCACATATTGTTTGCATTTGGAATTAGCAGCTGAATGACTACAGAACCACCCCAGTACCACTTGCATCTTATCTGTCTCTCAAAGGCCACAGTCATCAGGCGATGATGTTTAGCAGTTGCAGAGTAAAGGTCACAGATAAGAAATGCAGCAAACTTTCAACTGCATTGAAAAAATGCATAAAATACTGCACGTTCTTAAATGGTAGCAAACAATCATGCAGGCAATCCTTAATGTTAGGGTAAACGCATGCTTCCCTTGATCAGTCTTCTCTTACCTGTTTCCCCCCTCCCTGTACCTATTTAAAGGCCCCTTTCTCCATATCTGTGGTGTAAACTAAGCTACTCTCCTTTCTAGCTCCTTAAGCCTTGCTAGTCTTGTCTTTCCTTTCTACTGCTACCTGTAAACCTGGGAGTACTCTCTCCTTCTACCTTTTTGCTCACCCTCCAGCCTACAATTTTCACTCTGTTTTTATTTCTCTCTCTCTCATTCCTTTGCCTTCTATTTCACTCTTTCTGCTTTCCCCTAATATTCACTACCCCTGCATCAATTGCTCTCTTCTAGAGATTTTAATATATTTTTTTACCACCTTAAGCTCATTATCTTATGTTCAGTACATCTGTCTTATTTTACAGTAGTCATCTACACGGAAAAGTGACCTCAACCCCCCACAGCCTGAATATACCTGACTGACATTTTATCTGTTGACCCTCAAAGCGATACAAGGATTGCTGTCTAGTTAAGGACGGGAGGAAATCAACAAAAATAGAAAGACACCATCACAAGCTTTGTGTCCCAATCGCTTCTTCCTCACCTGGTGTTAAAAGCTTTTGTTTTTGTGCAAATTAATCTAGGCTGTGGCATGCACACATATTTCTCGGCTCACTAACTCCCCATCACCACCACCTCCACCCCCACTGAGTATGCATCTCTTCCTAGTGTCTGCATCACTTTTGCACCTAACTTACTTCAGGAAAGCATGCTAAAGGCTAAGACTTTGCTGCATCTATCCTCTCTTTTCTAAACCAGGGGTTCACTTCATACATTATCAACATCTGGCTTTACTCACCTAGTTTCTACACTCTAGTGCTAAGTAGGTAACAAACTGCCATTTCAGCTTTTGGAGTTTTTTTCACTGGGCAATGTATGGTTGCTGTTAACATTCAGTATTGCCTGCAAATGTAACAGTACCTGTGGAGATAGTTTCTTTTTTCTCTCAAATCTGTCTCTGAGATTCACAGCTGCTTGTAGGCTGGTGCATCCCACTCCGTTCGCCCTCTGCTTCGCTCCGGGCTCACTCCACTCCCCTACCATATCCCCATTCCCACTCACCCCCTCTTTCCCTAGATTTATACCTAATAAAACACACTTGCTTCTACCTCCAGCCAGTACAACTCCTGCCTCAATCCCCTCCCCTTCCCCTCACCACACCTTTTTCAACCATCCACTATGTCCCACCTCATTTCCTTGCTAGCCAATTCTCTCCTACTCCACCTCCTGTACCTCTTGCTTAGCTCCACCTCCCTCCACTCATGCACCATCATTCACCTTCAATCACCTACTTTCCCTCTATTCTCCTCCAACAGCCACACCCACACGTATGCAGCCATTGGCTCACAGCTATACAACACAACTACTTTTCTCCTCCTACCTTTCAAACATTTACCCACACATAGGACTTACCCTTCGACTCACAAGTATGTAAAACTTACCAGTAAATTCAGACAACTCACTTTATACATTGTAACACAAATTAAACTCCAGGCTGACATCCACCCCAACCCAGGGCCTCTCACCCACAACCCTCATTACCCAACCATTTCCCCACCCAGCCCTCCACCAGTCTCTCCCCAACATACTACTAACCACCACCCCCTTCCCAAGACCAACAACTCAGACCTAGTCTTTATGCACTTTAACCTCTGTAGTATCATAAATAAAATTACTGAATTCCATGCAACCTTTAACTCCTACTTACCTGACATTGCAGCCATAACCAAAACCTGGCTAAAGCCCACTTCAAAGGAAATTATTACAAACAGATATAATTAGATTAGACAGACCAAACAAAAGGGGTGGTAGTGTCGCTATTGTGTATAAAGACACAAACTGGAACTATTAAACTGTGCCCCTCCTGACCTACCTAACTCCGAAATCCTAACAGCATGCCTAGTAATAAACCCTAACAAATCTATTATTATCATACCCCCCCCCCCCCCCCCGGAATAGCCTACCTATAATTGAGAATCTTCTCGCCTGGGCATCAACTAATTTCAGCCAGGAGACCATTATCCTGGGTGATTTTAACCTGGATTGGCATTTCTGGAACACCAGCAGCCCATCCAGTTTCCTAAACCTCTTCAATTTCACTCATACCGTATCCTGTCCGACCTGGCTAGATAAACATTCTAAACAGCAGTCCACACTAGATTGGACACTAAGTAACAAACCAAATCTAGGTTATTTAGCAGGCTGCCTTCCAGACTCCCTCAGTGACCATTCACCTTCCTTCCTGTACAGAAAACGAGCTCAGACACACACCAACACAATATATAAATTTATCAGGAACAAAAAAAACTTTTCCCCCTCCACTTTCAACCACCTTCTTCAGCAAAGTAACTAGTCACCTCTTAGAAACCTCACACTTGATCAGGCAGTCCTTTACTTCAACAATACTTTTCTTAAAATACTCAACAATCTAGCATCCACAAGAAAAATAAGAGCAAAAACTAGGCACACACTTTGGCTATCTAAAGATACCCTAACACTGCTGAGGCAGAGAGAAAGGGCATGGTCCACTTACCACACTACCGAAAATAAAATAGACCACACAACTTAATCAGCAGCTACCTAGCCAAACTAAGAGACAAATAAACCTAGACAAGCAAAACTATTTCCTTTCAGATCAGCAAACCCACCAATTTAACCCCAGTAAATTTTGGCAAAACATTAACAATCTTCTCAACTCAGGCTATACCCCTATCCCCCACCCACCCACCAACTCCAAGATTTCAGACCCTATAGCTACACAATTTAATACCCACTTCATTAACTCAATCACATCTCTTCTTGGTAATCAGACTAATCAACCTCTCACTGTTCCCCTTCCCTCTTCCAACTCCCCCACCCCCTTCTCTTTCACCCTGATCCAAACAAACTACATACAATCTCTCCTTTCCAAACTCAAACCCTGCTGTCTAGCAGCTGATAAATTATCTAATGAATTCTTTAAAATTTCTGCCCCCCTCAATTGCCTATCCCGTATCAGTCCTAATCAACTGTTCAATCTCTGAACAATATGTACCCCATCTATGGAAAATATCCCAATATTCCCCTACACAAAGATGGCCCCTCTAAGAATCTAACTACCGTCCCATAGCCATACTCTCCCCTCTAGCCAAAATCTTAGAAAAATGCATTCACTCTCAACTCCTTGCCTACCTCCTTAATCACAAACTCCTCTCCCCAAACAACATGGCTTTAGGCCAAAGCATAGTACCAGTACTGCCCTGCTGTCTTTCACAAACATGATTCAGTATCTCATAAAACGAGGCCAAATGGTCTCCTCCATATTCCTTGACATGTCAAAAGTCTTTGACACAGTCTCCCACCAAATCCTACTAAATAAACTCATCCCATGTTCTGAACACAACAGCCTTGTCCTGGCTCCGTAGGTATCTCTGTAACCATCAGCAAGCCACCAAATGGGAGAACACCCTGTCCCCCCTTCTACCCATCACTTTTGGTAGGATCCATACTTGAACCCCCTTCTCTTTACAATTTTACTAACAACCTCAGCTCTTCAACCCAACTAACCTCCATAGTCCAATACGCCGATGACTGTACAAACAAAAATGCAAAATATCTTTCCAGGACATAGAAAACTATCTCACTAGCCATCAACTCATACTTAACCACAACAAAACCAAGTTAATTGTCTTTACTTGCAATAAACCCAAAACATGTCTGACTCCACTTTCTATCCTTACCACAAACAGAACCAAAATAGATCCCACCAGCCAAGCCAAACTTCTAGGTGTCACAATGATAACCTAAGGTTTGACACCCACATCTCCCTCACCATCAAAAAAGTCCACTCCAAACTTGGCACCCGTTGCAGCATTAAACCTTACCTTGCAGACAATGTCCGACTATCCACTGCCTGCGCACATCTACTCTCCACCCTCCTCTACGGCTCCCTAGTACAAACATTAGTAAATCTGACTTAAATAATCTGGAATCATGCTACAACAAAATCGCCAAGTTTGCCACAGGCCACCCTTACAGAACCCACCACTGCTCTGTACTCTCCCAACTTAAATGGTTAGAATTACCAAACCTTCTAACATTTAACCAACTGTCCATAGCCCATAATATAATTCACAAACCTAACAACTGCCTGGCATTCACCAGTCTAGTCCAACCCAGCAGCAATCCTAGAGCACTAAGATCCTCAAACTATTGTTAAATTACCCAAGCCCACAACTCACAGGGCACCACCCTCTTTTCCCATAAAATTTGCAAACTGTGGAACACTCTTTCTCAACCTATGGCTAAAAACCCCAGCATTCATGAGTTTAAAAACCTCCTTAAGGAACATCTACCAAAACACTGGCTCTGCTCCTGCCATACTCTTGGTTAAGCTACCTCCTACTCCCTTACATTACTCTAAACTAGCCCATTCTCACAGCTACAACTATTAACTGCTGAAGGCTATCTTGTTTTTACTCTTGGTTTCAGTTATCAATGTATACATACATACTGCTTTGTCTTTAACTGTTATGTAGACTGCATTTCTCTGTCTTGCGATTACTGTATCTCACTGTTCTCACTGTTAACTCATGCAGCCAGTTTTTATCACTGTGCCATTTTTTGTTTTATTATATAACAATTTCTTTACTGACTTGCTTTGTACATTGTTGATTAATACGTGTTCAATTTGATTGTTTAATACTGTCTATTTTATGTATGGAGATTTTCTCCCAGGGCCTCTGCTGAAAATGGGCCTTATGCCCAGTCTGACATTACCCAGTAAACAAAATAAATAAATGTCTCTGGAGCAAGGAAGTTGAGTCTAATGACTAAAAACACTAAGGGATTCTGGCTAACAAAGTTTGCAGATGACTGCAAACTGGGAGCCATTATTGAATCAACAAATGATGTGGATATTTTACAAAAGGACCTTACAGAAACAGATACTTGGTGCCAGAGCCATGGGCTCAAGCTCAATGCCAAGAAATGTATAGTTATCCCCTTTGGGGAAAAACGTGTATCTGTGAATTACCACATAGATGGCAGTACACTAAACACCGAAAGTGTGATAAGAGACTTAGGGACACAGGTGGACAGTGGTCTCACCTTCGATAACCACATCGCCACAACAGTCAGGAAATCCTTCTATGTGGCACACCTAATCACTAAGGACTTTTCATCCAGAAAAAAGGAGGTCATTGTCCCACTGTACAATACAAAGCCCGGTTTGGTATGTACCTCTCAAGACCTCTGCAACAACTGGAAAGGCCACAGAAATACCTCACTAAAAGAATCACAAGTCTAAAGCAGATGCCCTATGCTGACCATCTAAAACTCCAGCTATACTCTGTCGCATATCGTCTACTCAGAGGCGATCTCTACTTAACATACAAGGCCATGTCAAACCCAAAGCTGTTGGACATACTACACTTCAAGAAATCCCAATCCCTCAGAGCCACATGCTCCAGGGATCTAAACCTTGTCATCACAATGAGCAAAACATGCTGGTGGGATAGGTTCCTGACCCAGAGACTCCCCAGACTCTGGAATAGACTTGCCCATACATGTCAAGCAGAGCGCCGCTTTGGCCCTCTTCAAAAGGAACCTTGATGATTGGATGGGAGATAGGAAATTCACCCTGGGGAAACGCGTCAGTCAGCCTGCTTAGTCAGGATTGCAGGGAAGTAAATATTGTGGGAAGAAATATCCAGGGAATTGTTATGGCTAGGCTTGTACAGGCCCTAGGGCAGATAGCCTAGTACTAACCTATGAGCTAGGTCTGTCCAGATCTGCACAGACACTTCATTGTCTGATTTATCAGTCAGATGCTGACATTGTATGAGTGTGCAGCTCCCAGCAGAATACTAGAAACGGGTTCTGCAGTGAAACAGAGTAGGAGCAAAAAAAAGCAAATTAAGTTGAAAATACTTCCTTTTTTTTTTTTTAATACTGTGCAGTATAACTATGAAGCTTGACCACCATGGTATTTCTGGTAGGTAGAGCAGTTGTTTGCAGCATGCATTCATGTGGCTGCTGAAGGATCAAACAGATAATTTCATACAGGGGGATGGAAAAGGATGATTTCTCTAATTATTTTCAAATGTGCTGCTAATTTTTATTACCTGCATTTAAGGATCCACAGTCATAGAACTTGGCAGTTATGATTGTGCATGTGTAACTGCTCACACAAGGGAAATATTTTAATTTACAGTTTGCAGCACCCGCTGAGGATGTAGGTATGAGAGGGACGGTTTGCATACACAGCTCTTGCTGTAGGCATGAGTAGAAATACTGCCTGTGAGAGGGAAGGTTTGCACACACAACTGTTGCTGTAGCCATGAGTACAGACTGCCTGTGAGAGGGAAGGTTTGCACACGCAACTCATGCTGTAGCCATGAGTAGAAAGACTGCCTATTTAGCTCTGTATACGCACATGAGATGAACAAGGGAAATGGGGCAGACCAATCAGTGTTCAAGCAGCCATTTATAAATAGCTAATTAACTGCCTGTTATTTTATTGTTATGATTACCATGTGGTGCACTGGAAGCAGCAGGTTAAAACTCATTCCAAATAGGCAGCAGGTGCCACGGCTGTCTTCCTCAAGAATGTCTCAAACCAAAGTCTTATTTAATGTAGCCTACCCCTGGACCTCTATTCATGCATTTTTAAATATTATAAAGTAGACACACACTCAAACAGAGCAGACCTTGTCACTGCAGTCCTGCAAGGCATGCTTGTTCTCCCACCACTAGGCCGGTTTGCTTTAGTATTCTTCCGACATGTTATCAACAGTGACCTCTTTATCATGACACAGTTCTGTGAGCAAGCTTACCATAAAATGAGATGTTTGAACACAAGGATCTGTATTGCAAAATAGTAAGGCTCCCTGCTTGACCCCCTGGGATCTTTCCTTCTCTAATCAACACATTTAGGATTGGAGACCCTTGCTTACATGTCAGACTGTCAGGTACACTTGTTAGTGGCATCTTCCTATATTCACACTGCAAAGAACTAACGATAGGGAGGGCTGCTGCCCCTTTTCTGCCCACTATTTTGTTGATGGCTTTAACATGAGAAAGAGACCCACCCTGCTGTGGCAATGTCTGAAGTTATGAAAGTCGGGCTAGCTAGGCGGACATTAACCTAGACGTATCTCTCAAGCATTATGAATTTTATTGTAGCAATGATCCTTGCGTTTTAACATCGGCTGTTATGATGTTTGTTCACAGAACTGTACTATACTGTGTCATAGCCAGATGGGTATTCCCAGGAACTGCAGAACAAATAATGTGGTGTCCTAAGAGGCCATTACTGTCTCAGGCTATTCTTACTATTTTGATAGACCTATCACAGATTTCAGGTGAGGTTTCCTCAGTCTCAGCCATTCACAAAGCTTTGTTGGTGCATTTGCTTAGAATTCTGGTGTGTCTTCATTGGCTCTGACTTCTGATTAGGAGACAGCTGCCCCATAAATGCGTACCCTGGCTTTTATATATCACTTGTGTGGTTCTGTTTGCTAACAAGAAGAGAGACCCTTCTTCAAGGGAGATTTTTCAGCTTCGACCTTCAAGATAAAAAGGGTGTGTGATTCAGGCCGGATGTGTCTCACCATTGGGATTTGATACATACTGTAGGTGAGGACATTGTATTCTCAGGCTGTCAGATGGGAGAGGTTTATTTCTGGAAGCTTTAAACTTAATGAATTAATTTAAACTTTGGGTCAAGTAGTTTTCTGGTCCCCCAAAAATGCATCTTACAGTTTTGGGCATGGTAGAACTCGGACATACTTCCATAGCACAAGCTATTTAGGCCTTTGAAAGGGGTTTACTAGACCCACCCAGACTCCCAGTCACCTGTCCCGAAAAAGTCTGTGAGCTTCTGTAGCATGTAGAAAAACTGTACAAAATTATGCAAGAAACTTGAGGCAGAACATGAACAGGTGTCTATGGATATAGGAAGGGGATCTAAATTAACTACAGGGCTTAACACCCTCCCCAGTGATAGGGAAAGCAGTGTCCTGGACCATTTTGTAAAGAAAATGTGCACCTTCTCCACTCACAGACTTAGAGACATAAACTGCCAAACTAATGTAATGTAGTACAGGAGAAAATGTTTTGCATATTGAAGACATGATCAAAGAAATGGCAGATGAGATCCTAGCTTAATAAGCTTACGGAGACTGATCTAAAGGTGGAGAAACTTGCCATTAATAGTTGTAACACTGTGGATACCTGTGCCATGCTATGGGGCAGCAACAGGCTACATAATAAGGAGGAATGCCAGGCTGGGGTTGGGAGGGGTTGCACCCTCCCTGAAGATGTCAGTAGACCGTTATTAATTCATATCCTCCATGAAGATCTTGAAGGCAGTTAATAAACATACTGTTAGGTACAGACTTCGTTTTTGGTCCTCCATCCCAAGAAGTATTTCAGAGTTTGTAAAGGAAAGTAAAATCCTTGCAGTCCATGACACAGCTTTTTCATTCTGCAGTTCCAAAGTATAGCAAAGTCAAAGTAAACTAGTCATTCAGGGCTACACGTGTAAACCTAAATGAAATTACGAGCATCAGCTCACCATGAGAGTACAGAAGAAGCATAGGATACAACAAATGCAACATTAAGACATATCAAGTAAAGGAATTGGAGACTGACTATGCCACAAGAACATAAGAAAAAAGCTACCCTCCCCCAATGTAGTCATATAAATACTGTGCAGTAGCAGCATAACATGTAAGATTGGATGTTATGTAGTCCAATCTCGCCTACATTCTTAACCGTGGGTTTGGAGCCGAACCTCGGCTCCGACTCGGCCATACTCTAGCTCAAAGTCTTCAATTGGCTCGTGGCTAAGAGGTATCCCATGCTGCAATGTACCTATCCCCAGATATCGTTTGCCGCTCGTACAGCTCGGATGTGGTCTCGCTCTTGGCTGTGGCTAAGTACAATTTTTCTACTTATTTTTCAACTTAGTAGCTCCAAAAGCTATTTTCATAGCTAGTGTGTGTGTTTTGCTTCTGACCAGTTCATTTGAACTTTTCTTGGTATCCCGTTTCCCTTGGTGTTTATGGGCTAGGCCCATTTTAGTTAGAGACCTAGTCCTCCCCTGTTTTTTGTTTCTTGTTGTGTAGCAGGTTGATCCCTTCTGTTAGCGGGTTCTTTGTTGTGTGACTGTTTGTTGTTTCCTTTTTTTCCTGGGCTAGGCCCGTTTAACTTAGAGGACCTAGTCCTCCCTGTGGTTATCTAGGCCATTTAAGTTAGAGGTTCTAGTTTCCCGCGCTCTGTTTGGTTTCTGTGGTGAAGGTGCCCCTGCCATTTTTCCCCTGTGTGTGTGTGTTCTTGCCTTTAACATGTCTAAGGATTCTAAAGAGCACAGGCCTTTGGGCTTTAAAAAGTGTGTCAAATGTAACAACAAGATGTCTTTGATGGATGGGCACTCTGTGTGCATGTATTGCTTGGGGGATATTCATTTACAGGAATCATGCTTGTTCTGTCATGCTTTCAGCCATTACGTGCTGCAAGAGAGGAAGAACAAGCTAATATTAAGGGGATTGCTGAAACCTTCCTTTGAAGAGGATTGGGAGAGGTCTTCTAATTCCAGGTCCTCTCCTTCCAAACCAAACAAAAAGACGGACAAAAAATCTTCTAAGAAACGCTCTTCTGCTCCGTCAGTCTCCTCGGTGCGACCGGAGAAAATTATTAGAACTACGGTCACTTCTTCAGCTCCACTGGCTGCGGGGCCGGCAGAAGACAGTGCATCGATGATGTCGACATCGGCTCCCAGTTTATTGGAGCCGGTGACAGATTTGTCAGTTCGGAGCTGGTCTCCAGTTTTTCAACCGGTTTCTCCGACTCATAGGTCTCCCTGTATAGGGAGATCCAGATCCCCTACCATGTCCTCTGGGTCCTTTAGGACACTTTCCGATGTCGATAGAGTGGTGAGGAAACTGCTGCAGTCATTGGTGTTGGTTAAATTGCTTTTGGCTCCAGCCCAGTCGGCTCCAGAGCCCATCCTCCCTTCATCTTTGGCTGTTCCTCCTCTGGACCTTTCTTCGGAGCCAGAGCTGTCGGTTCTGTCTGATACCTTGAGGTCAGTTCCAGTAGCCCCTTTTGGCATCTCTGCTCGGATCTCCACTCTGACCCTGTCGGTGCCGTCCATGGGGTCCAGGATTCACAGTTCACTGGATGGAGCCAAGAGGGAGATATCGGGTCGATCTTCTTAAGCTCCAAGACTTCCTCTCGGCGCTTCGGCTCGGGTAAGCGTGGACCCGACATTGGCTTCGGACCTTATTCCCTCTGCTCCAAGGGTGTCTTCTGCAGTTAGTCAACCTTCTGAGCCAGGGGGATCAGCTTTCGAGGTCATGAGGGGTGTGCTGGCCAGGTCATCAGCTGCATCTTACGGCACCGATACTCTTCCCCCTCCAGCACCGATATCTGTATCAGATCACCCTCTATCTAGGGACAGCGGAGACCTAAGGCCTCAGGATACCTCGATGAGTGTTCCCCAACTTTATGAGGCCTCCCTGGATTTTTTACCTGAGGAGCCACCCAGAAAGAGTGTGTGCAAGAGGAAGCACATTGAGTCCTAAGATGAGTCTCTCACATCTGACACCGACCTCGAGGGGTCAGAGGGGTCCGCCAAGTTGTCTTCTGACGATATCTCTTTTTCACATATCTTGGAAATACTGAGACAGAGAGGCGACTGACCATCTAAAGCCCCTTCTGAGGAGGAGTCGGTGTTCCTGAAGGCCTTTGGGTCCCAACCCTCTGCCTCTTGGGTTTCTCCTCCGTTCGACAAGCTCCTGGACAAGGTGTGGGGAAACTCCAGACACTGTGGAACCGGTCCCTAGGAGACGCAACAAGTTTTTGTCCGCTCCCCCTGATAATGAATTTCTTACAAAAGGCATTCCAGTAGATGCTATGGTGGTGGCAGCAGCCACCAAGAAGGAACTTGCCGAAACTTCATCTACCGTCCATCCCCCTAACAAGGAGTCCAGGGCTATGGACAGGTATGGGAAGCATGTGTTCTCTTTAGTGGCCTTTACACTTTGGTCGCTAAACTATTTATCGCATTTTACACTGCTCCAGAGAGATCTCCTAAAGGAGTTGGGAGATTCTCTACAGGGTAACGTTTCTGATGCTGTGCCTCAGAAAGTCCATGCTCAGATGTCTACCCTAAATTCTATTACCAACTCCTCCATGAGGCTGATCTCTTACGCAGCCGATGGAGTGAGCAGGGCTGCGGGTTCCGGAGTCTCTCTTAGGAGACACTCCTGGATGCGCCTGTGCAACTTCGCGGAGGCTTTCAAGTCTACCTTCACCAACGTGCCCTTTGACGGTTCATCCTTATTTGGAACCAAGGTGAAGGACACTCTCACTAGGTGAGAGCAGGAAGGAAAAATCCTGTCTGCCGTGGGAGTCCATTTTTCCATGCCTTCTAGACCTTATCCCAAGGGCCAGAAAGGTGGGAAAATGTGGTTCAGAAAATCGCAGAGGTTTTTTCACGACGCACAGAGTGATTCCCCCTCCAGAGGCAGAGGAGGGGGTGGAAATTCAGGTAGACACTGCCCTGGAGGCAGAGGAGGCCCGTGTAACTAGGGGGGCCGCGATTCCTTTTGTGATTCTCCCTACCAGCGCTCCTGAGAGGAGGCCTGACTGTGCATCTCTGGAGCCAGTCGGGGGTCGCATTTCTCTATACGCAGAAGCCTGGCGAGACATCATCCAAGACGAGTGGGTATTAGAGATAATCTCCAGAGGTTATCATATTCCCCTTCTTTCATGTCCCCCTCCAAACAAAAGAATCCCAGACGTCTCACCCAGTCAAAGGGATTCTGCAACCTTAGAAGTTCAAACGTTGCTGTTAAAAGGAGCCATCCAGCCTGTCCCCTCAGACCAAGTAGGATTAGGGACTTACTCCAGATTCTTTTTGGTGCCAAAAAGAACAGAGGACCTTAGACCCATTTTGGATCTCAGCCGTTTGAACCTTCATTTAGAGAAGTCCAAGTTCCGCATGGGCACGTTACAGTCAATTCTCTCGTTATTAGGAAAAGATGTGTGGATGTGCTCCATCAACCTCAAGGATGCTTACTACCATATAAAAATGGACAGGGCATCCAGAAGTCACCTACACTTCCGGCTGGGAGCCAGTCATTTTCAGTTTCGCGCCCTGCCCTTTGGTCTCACCACAGCCCCCAGGATGTTTAAATGCATGGCAGTGGTAACTGCTCACTTGAGACGTCTGGGATTCCAAGTGTTTCTGTACCTGGACGACTGGCTCCTGTCTGCCACCACCAGGCATCTACTGCTACAGACCAGGGACACCACTGTTGCACTGTGCCAAAGTCTGGGAATTACCATGAACTGGGAAAAGTCTGCATTGCTGCCCTCGCAACGTGTTACCTTTATCAGCGCCAAATTAGACATGGTGCTCATGAGGGTTTTCCTGCCAGAAGAGAGAATTCAGGTTTTACAGCAGCATGTCTACGCTCTACTACCACTGAAGAAGGTCAAGGCAAAAGTGGTCCTCAAGTTGTTAGGGACCATGGCTGCCACGATTATGCTAGTTCCTCTTGCAAGACTACACGAGGCTTCTTCAGTGGCTACTTTTTGCCCAGTGGTCTCTTCAGCATCTCCCACTCTCCTATCTTATTGTAATAACCAACAGGTGCAAGCAGGATCTGCACTGGTGGCTTCAGACCCAGCAATCTTAACGTGGGTATGCCTTTCGTTCTTCCTTCTCCGATTGCCACTGTGACCACGGATGCCTCCCAGATCGGGTGGGGGGAGCATTATCTCGGCAGGACAGTCCAAGGTCTTGGCAGGAACACGAGATCCATTTGCATATCAATGTCTTGGAGATGAGAGCGGTGCTATTAGCGTTGCAAGCACTTCAAAGCTTTCTTCCTCATGGGACAGTTGCAGTCCACTCAGACAACATGTCAGTGGTCTGGTATCTGAACAAACAGGGAGGAACCAGGTCATATCCCCTTTGCAGAGAGGCATTTTGAGTGTGGCAGTGGGCAGTATCTTCCCAGTGCTTTCTAGTGGCAACACATATACCGGGGAAGTTCACCGTAATTGCTGACAGGCTGAGCAGAGCTATTCTGATGCCTCACGAGTGGTCCCTGAGCAAACAGGTGGCGGAATGGATTTTCCACAGATGGGGTCAGCCTTGCTGCGATCTATTTGCCAGCCCCCTCAATGCCAAATGCAGCAGCTACTTCACCCTTATTCCCCTGAAGGGGGAGGCACTCAGGGACACGCTAGTTCACGATTGGCCCTCCAGTCTTCTCTATGCCTTCCCATCCAATTTCCCTGATAATGAAGGTTATTCAGAAAGCACAGCCCTTGGGAAGCAAAATGATACTGATTGCACCACACTGGCCTTGTCAGATCTGATTTGCTTTTCTTCACCCTTATCTAATGGATGATCAGTGGATTCTGGACCCAGAGCCAGATCTGTTGACTCACATGTCAGGGCAGTTCCACCCCTCCATTCAGACCCTCAGGTTGACAGCATGGCTGCTCCAATTCGTCCCTAGTCAGGCTTCATGATTTTTCACCGGAGGTGGTTCATATTCTGTCTTCCTCCCACAAGCCTTCTACTAGGAAGATTTATTCCAGTAAGTGGAAGAGATTCTCCATTTGGGCTAATGAAAGGCAGATTGATCCCTGTACAGCTCCCATCTCATCAGTTTTAGAGTTTCTTTCTCAAATGTTTAGCCAGGGATCAGCCACGGCAACTATCAAAGTGCAGTTGGCAGCCATTTCTACTTTTCATGTTGCTAATGAAGCCAATCTAATGGTGCACAGACTTTGTAGGGCTTTTCCGAAAGGGACTATGCTACTTCGACTTCCAATCTTTGATCCTGTAATGCCATGGGACCTTAATTTTGTGTTACAGCAGCTTACCTCGCCTCCTTTTGAGCCCGCGGCAACCTGTGACATTAAATTTTTGTCTTGGAAGAGAGTCTTTTTGATAGCCATCACTTCAGCTAGGCAGGTCTCTGAACTCCAAGCTTTATCGGTTCGGCCCCCTTACTTGATATTTCACAAGGATAGGGTTTCGCTAAGATCTAATCCTTCCTTTATGTCTAAGGTTGCTTCGCTGGTCAACCTCAACCAGTCCATCGAGTTGCCTGTGTTTTTCCCTAAATTCTCTAACAAGGCAGAATTTAAGTTTCAGCAGCTAGATGTCCACAGACAATTGTGTTTCTATTTACATAAAACAAAAGATATTAGGAAATCTGATCAACTCTGTCTCATTTTCAGACAATAGACTAGGGACTTCAGTATCTAAAGTAACTCTGTCCAGATGGATTTCTAGCTGCATTTCCTTCATCTATACTTCAAATGGCAATGAATTACCCTTTAAAGTAAAGGCTCATTCTACACGTTTGGTGTCTACTTCTACTGCCTTTCAGGCTAGGATTTCTATGGATGATATTTGTGCTGCAACTGTTTGGGCATCTCCTCACAGCTTTATTTGTCACTACAAATTGGATCTGGTATCAAGGGGCAGATCCTCATTTGGTTCCACACTGCTCAGGAGTATTTTCCAGTGAGCCGCCCAAGGTCTAGGTGCTAGGGAAGCTGTCCCATGGGTAAGAATGTAGGCGAGATTGGACTACATAACATCAAGAAGTTGTGTACTCACCATAACGTTCGATGTATGCAGTCCATCTTGCCTCACATTCTTACTAACCCACCTACCCCCTCCTGAAGGACCTAGAGGTCAAGTCTCGGTTTTCTGCACTCCTTCTTGATGTGTTGAGTTGGTTTTTCCTCTCAGCGTGTTCGTATGTTTATGTGAGCTCGCAGCAAACGAGATCTGGGTATAGGCGCATTGCAGCATGGGATACGTCTTGGTCACAAGCCAATTGAAGACTTCGAGCTCTAGCCATGGGACCTTAATTTTGTGTTACAGCAGCTTACCTCCCTCCTTTTGAGCCCGCATCTCAAGTATCACCAAGTCGGAGCCGAGGTTCAGCTCCGAGCTCACGGGTAAGAATGTGAGGTGAAATGGACTACATACATTGAACGTTATGGTGAGTACATCACTTCTTGTTATTGCACATGAACTAAAATCGTCACTTTATGTATTATTACATAAAACAAGTAATAGGCAGTTGCACTTAAATGCAAACATATAACTAAGTAAATAAATAAATATTGCACAATCCAAACAAAACACTGTTATTAAATTAATTTGTTGTGGAGTCACTAGGGCGTGGGTGTCTGAGTTAGTAAGTCTCATCACTGTTGGGTAGAAGCTGTTAATGCATCTGGAGGTCGTACAGCGAATACTGTTGTACCTCCTGCCTAACAGACCAGCCATGTGCAGGGCCAGGGTGTGAGAAGTCATTAAGTATTTTGTGGGCTGTTTTAAGGCTCCTTGTTATGGATTGATGGTAGACTGGTGCCCATGATTTTCTCAGCAACTCTCACCACTCTCAGTAGCTGTTTCCTTTCGGCTATTGTACAGTTCCCAAACCAAACAGTGAAGTTACAGGTGAGAATGCTCTCAATAGCTCCTCCGTAGAAGGTGGAGATCAGTAGCCCCTCTGTAGAAGGTGGAGAGAACAATAAGTGAGAGTTTTCCTCTTGAGACGTCTCACAAAGTGGAGATGTTGATGGGCCTTTTTGACCAGCTGACCATTATTCACAGTCCAAGAGAGATCCTCTGAAATGTGTATTCCTAGAAATTTTGTAGTTTTAACCCTTTCCACCTCTTCACCATTTATTTTGAGTGATGAGTGGGCAGTTAACCTTTTCCTGAAGTCACTGATGATTTTCTTTGTTTTATTGACGTTTAAGTATAAGTTTTCTCACATACCAGTTAGTCAAAGAGTTGACCTTGTCTCTGTATGCTCTTTCATCCTCTCCTTTGATGAGGCCCATGACCATGGCATCATCTTCAAACTTGATATGATTGGAGCTGTGTTTTGCAGAACAGTCATAGGTAAGGATAGTGAACAGCAGTGGGCTGAGTACACATACCTGAGGAACATCAGTACTGAGAATTATGCGCCCCATGGTGTTATTTCCTATACATGTCCGCTGTGGTCTGTTGATCAAGAGGGTCTAAGATCCAGTTACAAAGGTGCTTGTTAATTCCAAGGTTGTCTAGCTTATCACTAAGTCTCATTAGAACCACAGTATTAAATGGCACACTGAGTCTATGAACAGTAGTCTTTGTTCTTTCCCTCTAGATGGTCATTTTAGAGGTGCAATGCCACCAATATGGCATCAGCAGTGGACCTGTTTGCTTGATAAGTGAACTGCAGAGGATCAAAGCTTGATAATAGAATTGCTGACAGGTGCTTTTTAACAATCCTCTCAAAACATTTCATGATGTTAGAAGTTAAAGCAGCTTATCTGTAGTCATTCAGGAAAGAGGGATTGGCTTTTTTGGGAAGAGAGATGATATTTGTTACCTAGAAGCAAGAGGGTACCTTTTCCTAGAGCAAGGCAGGTGTTGAAAATATCTGTCTTAACTGAGAATAGTTGATCTGCACACCCTTTTAGTACTTTGCTCAATATATATTGTCTGGGCCAGAAGCCTTCCTGGGGTTCACTTTCTTTAGGTGACCTCTCACTTCCTCAGTGTTAAGACTAAGCACTGCTTTATTCTGGTCAGTGGTTAACTAGTTGCAGACAAGTTATTTTTCTGTTTGAATGTACCAAAGAAGCAGTTCAGTATGTGCAGGAATTCAATGCTCTCTTCACACTGAGCTGCCCTGGTTTTATAATCGGTGATCCGCTGTATCCCTTGCCAAAGGCTCCAAGTATCCCTCATGTCCTCATAGCGACTCTGTACCCTTCTTCCATACTCCCTCTTTAATGCTTCTTATTTTAGATTTGCTCTGGCTTCACTTAGACCTTCCTTGTCTTTTGACCCAAATGCTGCATTCTTTGCCTTCAGGAGTTTATAGACATTGCTAGTGAGCCAAGGCTTTTGCTTTGCTCCACTTGTGACACTTTTGGTAATAGATACATCATGAAGACACATTGAGATGTATGCCATTACTGCTTCTGTGTAGTCATCTATGTTTACCTGTTGGTCTGACATGGCTGCCTGTCTGAATACATCCCAACAGGTACTTTCAAAACAGTCCCAGAGACATTCCATTGCCCCCTCGTGCCAAACCCTGATCTGCTTCACAGTGGGCTTTTCTCTGATCAGAGCAGATTTGTAGGCTGGTAGAAGCATGATAGAAAGGTGATCAGAGCTACCTATATTAGGATGTTGTACTGCCTTATAGGCTCCTTTTATACTGATGTATGTCCTGTCCAAAATGCTTGTAGGTCTTGTGGGAATGTCTGCATATTAATAATAGTGGAGTAGCACCTCTCTCAGATAAGCTCGATTGAAGTCACCTGCTACCACTTGTGCAAAGTCTGAGTTTTTACTCTGTAGCTCATAGAGTTGTGTAGTTTATTCAGGGCTTCAGTGGTATTAGCACTGGGTGGAATGTACACCACTGTTACACAGACTCCATTAAACTCCCTGGGTACATAAAAAGGTCTACATTTTAAGGACAGGAACTCTAGATTATCAGAGCATTGTGTCTGTACAATCTCACAATTCTTATACTGTCTTTCATTAATGTAGATACAGATTCCACTCCCCTTGGCTTTTCCACACACAATTGCACAAGAGTGTGAAACCCTCTAAAGTTAACAGCGCTATCACTGATTTTGCTATGCAGCCATGTCTCAGTAAATATCAATAAACATGTATTTCTCACCTTGTTTTTTTGTAGAGAGTTGCAGCCTTAAAAAGTCCATTTTGTTGTCCAGTGAGCACACATTAGATAGCAGTACAGATGGCAGTGCAGGCCTGTGAGGATTAGTCTTCAGCTTAGCAGCAATCCCAGCTCTGCAACTTCATTTTCTGGTTTGCTGACATCTGTTCCTCTCTTACCTTGTCCAGAGTGTTCCAGAACCACCTTCCTGTTGTTTCAGACACTTTAGAGCATGCTGGGTTAAAATACAAAGATCCAGGATTTCTGAGATTGAAGCAGACCCTAAATACGCCACAGATTGCAGTGAATCCAGTCAACACGGCACTGAAAGCTGCTTGATTTCTAGTAACTTCTGTCTGCTGTAAGTTACTGCCCCTTCATTTAAGAGAACAGAAAGTGATTTTCTGTGCATTTTAAGTGAAAAAGAAGACAGACTGAGCATTTCTCTGATGTGCCGACACAACCGCAACCTCCCTGGGTGCCACATTTGTTTAATTTTTTTTTTTTTTTTTTTTTTTTTTTTATGGAATCATTAGTAAACATTGGAGGATGAAATATTTATAAATCATAGAAGGACCTGTGCATTGAAGCTACACATACGGAGAGGCAGAAGTACATATAGCAGGAAATAAGGTAGGGGAATCGGATCTCTTAGCCAGGAGGAGAATGCATAATACAGTCCCTTCCCACTCCCTCCCATTTCCTTTCTCTCTCACAGATTGTATAGAAGACTGTCCTGCTTCAAAGAAAATTGCTTTGCCCTGATGTCAGATTGCTGGGTACAGAGTATCCACAGGTTACAGCGCAGAGCTCAGTGTATTCTCATCTTTTCTGGGAATTCCCCTACTGACTTCTAGCCAGATCACTTTAACCCTTCCCATTTTGAATCGGCTGATGAGCAGATGAGACATGGAAGGGTGACCAAGCAAAATTAGGACAGTCTTATTTTTTCTGGTACCAAAAAAAAAGATGATCTCTGAAGACCAAGCTTTGGTCTTGGTCTTTTCAGGTTAAACAAGTTTCTGTTAGAAATTCCAGAATGCTCATATTATTGGTCCTGCTTCTTGTAAGCAAACATGATGAGACCCTGGGTGTGAAAAATGCCTATCTAAATATCTTTTAATTTAATTTAAATGTTAGACGTGTTAAGCTACTAAGTGGTCTGGGCCTTTTCAGACCTTTTCCAGACACTACCTGGACTACAAGGAAAAGAGTAAGTACAACATATATTTGAGCAATTTAGTGCCGTTAGTCAACCCACATGTTTTGGGGAGTTGAAACAGGAGTGCCTAAAGAAAACCCATTAAGACACAAGTAACCTGCAAAACTCTGTGCAGACAGTGTCCAGGGGTAAACATTGAACTTCTGGCCAGTGACTCACTACAATGCTACCCTGAAGCTGTGACCCAGCTTCCAGTCTCCCCATCGGTGAGGAACTCAGATAATTCCTTTGCTTTATGGCTGGGAATAACACTACCAATTTCACTCCCTGACATTTAGCCTATCAGCTACAACCATGGTATTTATTAAATCTGCCCAGCTCAAAGCAATAGAGACTGACATACATTCTTACCTTACGAATAGCTTGATTCTTGCATTCTCAGATAAGGCAGTGCAGGAGTCCATGCAATACACCATTTTATACTTCAACATGGAATTCTCTGTAAACTTGCAAAAGTCCAGTCTCACTCCAAAATCTTCCCAGGCATATGGCTGGACACTAGAGCAGGTGGGCTGCCCCTATCCAAGAATAAACTCTTCTGTAGCAGTGTTTTTAGTCCAGAAAAGATGTCTGACAGCAGAGGTTTTTAAAAGCACTGGGCTGCACTCCTGCTCTATTCTGAGAGATTTTTGGTCATGTGATAAAAATACAGTGGTGCCTTAAAAATCTTCTGGCACAGCACTATCACCTACTCGAGCATATGATCCCCCTTATTATAGCTGTGAAGGAGCAGTTCATCTGGTAGGTACAACAGTTTCAGCTCAACCTAAGATTTCCTTTTGATGTCTTAGACAGTTGTCAGACCCTAACCACAATGCTTCAGATCACTACTGTCTTTTCTTTTTTATTTATTCCCATTAGAGGCAGCTGATTTTCCAGTGCTAGGTGCTTTAATTCTCCAGGTCTCCTCATACAGTGTAACCCCCCCCCAGAGCATGGGCCACTAACTGCCATGAATAACGTGTAACTTTTGGAGTGAGACAGAATTGAAGGAATTTTGGAATGAGAAGCAGAGGAAATTGAGTTACATGCAGCATCACATCCACTACATGTGGGCCAGGTTTTCTTTATTTTTGTTAAAATTCCTTAGAGTGCTGGAGTGACCTGCATGCATGGTGGGTGTGCATATGGGAATTTGCTGGGAGTGCAGTATCACTTCCACAGTGGTAATCATCCAGAGGCCGCTTGCCATGCCACTCTGCTGCATTAGCCCTGTTTTCCATCTGAGGCATGAGATCTGGCACAGCCAGAACACTGCTACACTCTCCCCTTATTAGAAGGAAGGAAGCGTAAGCCTTGTCATTGATCTCCAAACCTCACTAGGTCCTGTAACTGAACATAGGTTACCTGGGATGGGCTTGTATCCCTGTTTGCCACAAAGTTGAGAGATTCTTCAGATTATGCTTTGGCATTACACAAGCTTCTGAAGATGTAAGTAAGACAGTCCATTAAACTCAGTAACAAACATGTAAATATGCAGTAGATTATAACATTGATTTACACACTTCAGATTTTCAGATCAGTGCTGTACACAAGGACAATACCACACTAATGTCAGACTGCAAACAGGGATCAGCTATTATCATCTGTGTATGGTAACCTTGATGGCTTGGAAACTGGCTTGGGAGCAGGGTCTGATGCTGAAAGCCACTTGCATTTCCCCAGACTAGAATTCCCTAGCAGACCATTTGAGTAGATCCTTCACTGGCATTCACAAGTGGCACCTTAACAGTAAAGTTGTTTTGGCAGTAGTACAGAAGTGGAGAGTCCCAGAGATGGACCCATTAACCTTCTTACCTGACGTCTGTCCTAAGAGACATTGTTCCAGGCACACATGTAGGCGAGCCTGGCCAGTTACTGCTTTTTTTATCCCCTGGGTCCAGGGTCTTCTATGCACTCTCCCAACCTTCCTGATGCTGCCCAGAGTACAGCTGAAAGCAAAGAGCAAGGCATACCCTTATAATCCCCACTATTGGAAGGTCAGCTGTGATTCTCTTGATTGGTTCAAATGAGCTTGGAAAGACTTTTTTCCCTTCCAATCCATTGCACCCTCCTAACACAGTATTGGGGCTCCCTAGTGTACCCAAAACTTAAGAGCTGCAAGTAAGCTACATGGATGGCTGCAGCCTAGTTGCTTTAAAGGTGCATTTTTCCATAAAGATGGCCTACATTGTCCAGCAGGCCAGAAGGCTCAATACCAGTAAGTCTTATTTAGAGAAGTGGAATTTTTTTTTTTAGTCTGGTGTCAACAGCTGCTTCTTCACCCCTCCCCATTGTGCAGTCATTCGATTTATAAAACAGTAATTCCATCTTAGACCACTAAAGAGGCCCATCCCTTTCTCCTTCCTAGGAGTTGAATTTCTTTATAGAAAAGCTGAATGTATCTCCTTTTGTGCAAGTCCACTCAGCAGCATTGACATTCCTTTTTTCTTGGAAATGGTTGTCTGGTGGCTGTTACCTCTGCCAGAAGAATGAGCTACAAGCCATGATATGCAAAAAGCCTTATGCATTCTTGCATAAAGATGGGGTTGATAGACAAATTAATCCCTCCTTTATCAACTTTATCATAAAAGTGGTCGAACTGGCAATGAAGTAAACTGCCTAGAAACCATTAATTTATCCAAAACTACCAAAAGAAAGAAGGGAATGAATGCTGAATATGACTGACAAACATCCAAGCAATTTAGATTTTTATACTGAAAGTATCAAATAAATTAGACTGACCAAGTCATAGGATCATAGGAGGTGACTAGGCTATTACCCCTGATGCTCTTACACGCCTAGCTAAGAATTTTGAGTATGTTCTAACAAGTCAGCACCCGATGCCCTGGTCCGGCAGGGACACAGGTGGAATCTCAGGGGTTTATTTTCTGTTCCCCATACTGCTATCTAGGTTGCGCTTAAAAAGGGTTAATGAGGTACTCTGCCTTGACGTGGAGAGGGAGTCTATTCCACAGAAGGGGAGTCTCTGGGACATAAATTTGTCCTGCCAACAAGTCCTATTGATGTCACAGACCAGGTTGAGGTCATACATGCAAATTACTCAAGTGGAGCTAGACTTGCAGATATGCAGCAGTCCCGTCAAGGCGGGGTCTGAGATTGTTCTGAATGCCAGACAGAGGTCACCTCTGAGGAGTCTGTATGATATTGAGTAGAGGGACAGGGCTTTTATCCTATCTGTGTAGGGTAGATATTTGAGGCCCTGGATTTTCCTGGTGAGGAACCTCTGTGGTCTCTCCAGCTGCTGTGTGTGCTTTGAGAGGTACATGCCGAAAGGAGCTTTGCACTCAATAATGGGTCTTATAAGGAAAGAATACAGGGATGTTATGACCTCCTTGTCCCTGGATGAGATGCCCTTACTAATGAGGTGGGCCATGTAGAAAGCTTTCCATATAACGGAGGCAATATGGTAGTCAAAATGTTGCAATCAAACTGGGTGTCCAAGTCCTTCATAGGTTCATATGTTGGTTCTAGGCTATTGGCCCTAGGGCCTATACATAATTTCCCTGGATATTTCTTCCCACAATATTTATTTCCCTTTATGCTTTCACGCTTTAAAGCCGGAAGGCTCATCAGCCATCCTTGTCCAATCAAAAATAAAAAGCAAAAGGAAGAGAAAGACTGAATACTCTGAAAGGTCGAAAAACTCAATACCATTTAAGGCAGAACTATAACACAGAAAAACTATCATTGTTTTTTTTGTTTGTTTTTTTAATCTGTATAAAAGGATAGATAAATGGAAGAGAAAAATGTAGCACAGAATTTAAGAGATGAAAACTGACGGATAAGGTACTTACCTAGTCGAAATTCAACTTACAAGCCAAAAACTACTCCGGAATACCAAAGATCCATCAAGTACTGATTGCAGCAAATGAGATCTGAGGCAGCTCCCTCCCTGCACAAAGGAACATGGGTAGGAGAGGAGCCCGAGAACTCAATCCAAAGCTCGAGGATAGGAGCCCAGATCAGAGACCGGATCCAAGACCCACACACTGAGGAATGGAGGAAAGAAAAAAATAAAAAAGACATCAGATCAGAAGTTTTCCCCACACAATCATTGCCTGTGCAATATCCTGAAAATTTTCAGAAACTTAAAAATTCCTGTTGCTCTTACCAGAAACACCAGAGATAGAAGAGTCAAGTGCCTGAGCTAAGCTCAGTAAATCATTCCCTTCTAAAATAACAGAAGACAAATGTATAATGCTCTGCTTCTTTTTAACAGGAAATTCCATGGAAGCAGACAGACTCCTCCTAGGGCATAAAATCACTGGAAACAGGTTCTCCTAGTCCAGCTTATGAAAGGGTTATTCCCTGCTCCTTCCTCCAAGACTGACAAAAGTAGTTATTCCCATACTTCCCAGCTGTCCAAATTTTCAAAGAATACCTAGATTTTTGCCTGGTATTTGTGGTCTTTCTCATAAAATTTCAGTTTTTCTTGCAAATCAATGAAGATCAAAGTCGCCAAATAATGACAGACATTTCATGACTGATTGTGTGCTTAGGACCTTGTTGTTAATGTGATAATTTGTGGGGATGTTCCTCCACCAAAGGGGATGATGCATTTTTTGGCATTCAGTTTGAGGCCATGTTTCTGGCACCAGTCATTTGTTTGGGTGAGACCCTGTTGAAGGATGTCCACATCACTATGGAAGTTGATGACTGCGCCTAGCTTGCAGTCATCTGCAAACTTGGTCAGCCATAGCCCACTGGTTTTGGCCTGCACCTCAGAAAAGTATATCCCAAACAACAGAGGCCCTAAGACCAATCCCTGGGGTACACTGCTTGTTATAGATCTGCTGCTTGAGGTGGCTTCCCCTATTTTGACTAGGTGAGTTCTATCAGTGAGCCATTTTGCTACCCATCTGATAATATACGGCTTGATGCCTAGTTGAAAGACTTTATCTATTATACCAGAGAGGGGAATAGTTTCGAAGGCTTTGGCCAGGTCAAGGTAGGCGGTGTGCACCATCTTCCCCTCATCCATGGCTTTCATGACTTTCTCAAGTAAGTCAACCAAATTTAACAGGCATGACCTTCCCTTGATAAAAGCAAACTCTGTGGGATCGAGTGTTTGGAGGTTGCCAATGTCCTTGTTAATGAGGTCCATGATAATCCATTCCATGGCCTTGCAGATCAAACTAGTTAGTTAGGCTGATGGATCTATAATTTCCTGAATCGGTGGATACTCCACCTTTGTGCAGAAGGATGAGAGTGGTTGTCCTCCACTCAGCTGGGGGATGAAGCCGGTACTCAGGCTGTGGTTGAATAGGGTACCTAATGGTGTTACAGGTTCCTGCTTGAGTTCATGTAGGATGCAGCAGCCTGGGATGTTATCCAGTCCCATGGAGGCTATATTTATTGCCTTTGAGAGGGCAATGATGTCTTGCTCCCTAGAGATAAGGGGAGGGGGGCAGGTGCTGGGGATGTCCTGATTGGGTGACAGAGGGGTGAAGTTTTCACTGAACATATATGACAGCAGGTTGGCTATATCTATGGCATTTGTGTATGTGATGTCCTTGACCACCAGTTCTGAGCAGATCTGAGTGCCTCCTTTGAGATTTGTGAAGAAGGCCTTGGGATTATCTTTAGTAGATGTGGCCAGTTTGGACTCGAAGTTTGCTTTGGTGGATTTCATTAGTGCTCTTATTTGCTTGTTCAGGCTAAGGAGAAATTGCTTCCAATTAGGCACCTGCTCCTTCTTGGTCCTGGACGGCAATGTTTTTCCTTTTATTATAGAGTTTATTGCAGATGTTCACCAGATAGTTTTACTGTTCCATGAGGAGGAAGATTTTGTCCTGTTTGGTATTCCTGATTCCATGCAGCTATATAAATGCTTGTGTAGTACTTTGGTGTAGGTTTGGACATATGTGCCAACTCTTATGGAGGGGGCTGTGAAGCTGTTTATACCTTCCCTCAGGAGGTTGTAATCAGCTTTGGAGAGGTTTCTTTGTTTGACCCTAGCTGCGGGGGGGGGGGGGGGGGGAGAGAGTCTGGGAAGATGGTGACTTCAAAAGTGACTGCTTTGTGGTCAGATCTTACCTGGGAGGATGACACCCTACGGATGCTGCAGTGGTTACTCATGTTTGTTAATACCAAGTCCAAGATATCACCTCTTGTGGAGGTGTCGACCAGATGGTCCAAAGCATTTGCATTGAGGAAATCAGGGAATCTCTGTGCATTTGTATTTTGACATGCGTAGTTCTTCCGATTTTTGGTTGGATAGTTAAATTCACCCAGGATCTGGGTAAAGGGTTGAATCGTGATATTCAAAGAGGTCCAGATAGGTGGTGTGGGCATCTTGAGTCAAAGTTGGGGGCCTGTAGCTAGCTATGATTTGAATAGAGGTTTTGTCAACAGTTAACTGCACCTGGAGTGTCTCATACTGTTTGACCAGCCTGGAGGGTGTGTACATCTTTAATATATGTTGCAACGCCACCTCCTTTTGCTTTGCTGCCCACGGTTTGGGGTCTGAATATATGATAGAATGAGTAACCTCATATGGCTGGGGTGCTGTCTACAGCTTTGAACCATTACACAAATGCCAGCATCTTTCAGGGTTAAGTATGCCTGCAGTGTGTGCAGTTTCATGTTTAGACTCCTAGCGTTAAGCAGCATGACCATTAATTTGCATTTTGAGGACATTTTCTTGTTGGTAGTTTTGACCTCATGGCATTGCCTAAAAAAGGCACCACTGGGGGGAGCAAAAGTCTTTGCCTGAAGCCCAAGAGAGACAGATGCAAGCCATCTGTGACAAAGCATTGTGGTCTGCCAATCATGTCTTCCCATGCTGCCAGGTACAGGTACTGGATCTCCTTAGAATGACACCAGAAACTAAGTCAATTGTTAGTCCATCTTTTTCTGTTTGTATCGAGGCATCATTCTGGGTGATGGTAAAATGCTGCTGAAGGCTAGGAACATACCTGCCTGGAACACACATTCAGCAAGCTCGATCATGTGTCTCTTCATGTAGTCCAAGGAAGTATGTCTCAGGTCATTCATGCCAACATTGACTATGACAGAGTCGTAACAGTACCTGGTTTTGAAAGACGTGAGTGCATGGGTGATATGGTGGACTAATTGGTTGTTACTTTCAAGCTTGGAAAACAAGGCAAACTTCTATCAAAACAAGCGTTATCTTAATGGCTGGCTAATTATATTGTTTTCATCTGTGTCCATTGTGATACAGTATTGCAGTTCCAGGTAAGTGCACATAACCACCACCACCCACCCACACACACACACACACACAAGTATGGCAAGCATAGTCAGTAGCTTCCTTCCTTTTATAAATTTTTCAGCTTAAAGTATTTTTGATGTGGGAGTCAGAATGCCATCCACACATTTCCGATATTACAAATCAAACAGGCTCGTAGCAGGGCAGGTTTTTCCACTGCAAGTTCCACATGGTAGACAGTAACACCATCCCTAGTCGGGGTAAGGCTACATGTGTGGTTAGCAGACTGCTTTAGTACTCTTTCTGTGTATAATGAATTATACTACACTAGTGATCCTTTTGACATACACAGTACATTTATGTGCGAGTACTCATCATAGGAGTAGATGTTCAAGTAAGAGGATCACTGGTAATATGAGCTCCCATCCACCATACCCTAGTCTTTTTATCTGTCTTTGTTTCTTTCTGCATATTACCTATTTCCTAGGGATATCAGGTATTGAACTCTCTTCACTTTACAGGAACTTCCTTGCAGGGCACCTTGAGTGAAAAGCAGGACTCAGTCTGGCATTCCTGATCTTTTTATGTCATGATGCCTCCTGGGATGTATAAACATGCTTAGTGGTGATTTTGTCCTCCAAAAATCAACAGAAGGTTGTGCACGTGTCTGTCTCTGTTACTGATGCGTTTCATGTTTGCATTCTTATGATTAAAAGGAGACCCAGCCCTGTCCTGTGCACATCTGGCATCCCCTGGAAGTCTAGCCAAACAGTGAACATCTGCCTCTGGCTAATTCCCATATACAGAAATTGTACTGCAGCAGTGATTGTCTTGCATGAGTGTTTGCCATTATGGTGAATGTTCTCGTACAACTGGACTATGTTCATCATAATTATTACAGCTGCAGTAACCTTGGCTATATGAGTTATGTCCTGCCAAGGATGTAACAGCTGAACAGCTTCTAAAGCTTCAGGGCACCTCCTGCATCCCCAAACTATCAGGCAACTTGAGCTGAGCTGACTAAAAGATAATTATGTGCTCCAAGCCCTTCAGTGCTTTACTGCCAACAAAGAGTGTGCTTCTCTACAGCTTTCTAGGATCAGTGGTTTGCTTGGGTGCTGTTCCTTTGTTGGACAGATAAGTTAAAGGTAAAAACCCTCCATTTGCTAAACGGCAAATTCACCCCAGGGGTTTCACCTGTGTCCCTCTTGGATAGTGGCAGTCAGTGCTGATTTAGATCTGCTTATAACTTAGACCATACCTCTAGACCCTTAAGGGAGCAAGGGTTGAACTTGGCTAGGCATGTATGGACCCTAGGGCCATTAGCCTAGTAACCTCCTATAAACCTATGAAATAACGATTGTGTTTTATCACTTTCTTCTTCAGGAAAATTATTTTAAAGTTAGGAGTTTTGTGCTGCAATGGACTGTCATGAGACTACATCGTACTTTTAAATGAGAGCAGTCTTTTTTCCTTTCAGTTTAAAAGTGCTGTAAAGTAAAATTCTGCGGAGAAATTGTTTGTTTTCCTTTTTGCAAATAGCAAAGTGTTTTAAAGTTCTTTTTACTGTGTTTTTTTTCTGTGACAAAAAGTGACTTTTAAAGAATTGTAGTTTTTACCTGAATTTGATGCTCATCTTACTTGGAAAAGAGGCACCATTTTTAGCGTGACCATGGAACACACTACCAGTCCCACAGTTGGTCCTTCCAGACGCAAAAAAAAAAAGTTGAGCAAGCAGCCTTTGCCACCACTGCAGTCTAGTAATTTTCCACAGCCGCAGGTGGGTGACTGTGCTATGGCCATTTGTTGTACCCTAGACCCCCCATCTTTTATCCTGGATCCCTATAGTCTAGTCCCTATGGCCACCATGGACTAGGGGTTAACCACGTCCTCTGCGGCTGTTAGGGTCCCAGCTTGCAAATGAGAGCCAGTCTTGTTGGTGCTGGGAGAGGGAACAGGGAAGGTTTCCATGTGGTATTAGAATGCTGTGCCCAACCGTGTGGAAGCAGCTGCTGTCATCAGTAACAGGGTTGGCCTCATTTTTCTGGCAAAAAGAAACAGAAAACTGTGTGTGTGTCTACTCCTCACATTTCCTTATGCAAGAGCAGTTTATTAGGTCTGGCTGACAGTTTAATTCAAGCTATTGATCTTTCTTGTAGTTTCTGTTAAAATAAAGTTGGATGCCTCTTCCTGAAGAGATTCAGGATTCTGAGTCTAACCAGGAAGATGAAGGGACAGATACAGAATTTTCTCCTCAGATTTCTGATTCAGATTCAGAGAACTCTTGTTTCTGATTCTTTCTGTGGGGTGTTCTTTTTTCTCTGAGACCAGGGCCGGTGTTAGCATTTTGGGGGCTGCCAGCAAATATCAAGTTTGGGGGCCCCCTAGGCACTTCAGTCAAAGTATCACCCTGTCACTTCCACCCCTCCAAAGCAGACTTTTAGTTCATGCTGCCAACTTTTAGTAGTAGTATGTACAGACTTACCTGTAGCTGCAATGCTCTTACAGTACACCAGGTGTATGTACCGCACTGTAGTCACCCATCTTACACAGGGGCATTCACCGTTGTTGGCATTTTAGTTACAATAATGATACATTATAGCAACTCTATGTATAGGTCAGGACTTAGGTGAAATGCTGTCTGTATGCTCTAAAGTGCATTTTAATTTTTTTTCTTTTTACATAGTCTCTTCATCCAGTGATGACTTGAAAAGAAATTATGATTAAGAAAATAAATTTAATGTTGCTGTTCAGCTTAAGTTTTCCTTGTATCCTTTCATCACACCTTTCCTAACCAAGATAGCATAGTAATAACCATTTAGGAAGCAACTCAGATAAGCCAGGGGCCAATAAGCCATAAGGTTATAGGTGTTCTGGGACGCATTTTAGAGCATTTTCTCAACCTTTTAATCCAGTGGTGTCCAAACAAAAACACGAGTAAGAAAATATTTTCTTTTTTTCTTCTTTCAGGGAAGACATAAGTTGTGCCCAAGGCTTAATATTCAAAGATTGCAAAATAGTACCTCACAACAAACTAACATGCCATTTGTTGCATCTGGCCTGCCTCCTAACCCCCCCCCAAAAAAAAAAGAGCATCACTGCCTATGCATCCATCTGGTGTTAGACTGGGATGAAAGCAGAGATTTAAATTGCCACAGTCATGTTTTTCAAGTGAGTGCTGACATACATATACATAGCATGCCTCCCCTCACTCCTCAACCCCAACCATCAAAGGCACCTAGCTACCTGTATACGTGCCTGATATGAAACTGAAGAAATAATGATTACAGTAATATATTTTACTTTGTTGATCTTAGACAGTACACTGCCCCTACAAAGGCTATAGTAACCTTCTTTGTACACTTCTGAGGTCTGTAAAAAAAGTAAAAGAAACCATGACCACACTAGCCTCAGCCCAAACAAAAGCTCTAATGACCTCATGTGCACACCTCTATGGTTTGACTGTAATGAAAATTAAAGAAGTAACCACATCTCCATAACCTATAGCAACTTTCTGTACATGCACATCTGAGCAGGGGTGGTTTTAGAATTGGTGCAGTTGAGTGCAGAGGCCATTATCAGCTTTATCCTAATAGGGTCAGGTTAAAGAGCTTAATCAGAAAATTAATACATTTTTTTCCCGAACCAACAACACAGTCAAGGATGATTGAGAGCCCCCTGTATCAGTTTATACAATTTGGGGAGTGGGAGCCATCCCTTGAAGATTGAAGTGTCTGAATGTTCTGTGATATATTGTATGCATTATTTTTGAAATATAATTACTTGTTAGCTACATTTTTCACTGATACTCAAAAGAATAATGTATGTGTCCTGGCATTATTAGGTGTATGCAGAGATAAAAAAAAATCAGTGATTTTTTTTTACAAACGCACACAAAAGCCATAGCAATACTAGTTTTGTACTTATTTAAGCAAACTATACATTGTGCAACATTGGTACTGCCACACCAGATCAGTGAATGCTCTTTAACAATTGTTAAACTGCAGCAGGGATAAGTCAATTTTATTTACCTCAGTGAAGAGTAATGCATACCTTACCTGATTTTGCTCATAGTTTGCTCTGTCCTTCATAAAAAGTTTGATTTGCTAATAAATCATTCAGGAATACAGACAGTCAGTAATTCCAGGCATCAGAGGTTTATACTGCATGCTATAAAAAAAAAATGCTTGTTGATGCAAAAGATGTAAGTGAATTAAAGTGATATTTAAAATCTGCAAAGAAGTTGAGAGTTGTAGTACGTGGTGTTCTACCAATATTTATAAAACTCCCTGAAAGTAAAAACATCTCCTGAAGATCGGAAGCATCGGCTCTTCTTAAAATACAAAGTTTGCACTCTAATCAGTCACTCTGGCCTGCTGATCTCTCTACTGCTTACCATGCTTATGTTTATCAGCTTTATTCTAACAGGGTCATACTACATCCCTTTTCAGGTCAAAGAGCATAATCAGGAAATTAATACATTTTTTTCCTAATTTTTCCTAACCATCAGCTGCTTTTGTGAGCCCCCCACACAGTCAGTGATGATTAAGGGGCCCTTTGCAGCCACATATATTGCAGGTACCTAAAGCTCACTATGTTGTTGGTTTTAGTGGGAGAATATCCATCAAGCAGGGTTTAATTAAGTCAGAGGCATTATATCAATAGAAAAAAAAAACTTACTATAACCAGAGCTATTTGTGAATTTTAAAGGAGATATAAATAAGAGATGTGAAGTTATCCTATCTCGTCTTCATTCTATACTGATCGGTTTGGAAACTATCCTCGGTTTCAACTCAGCTGCTTACTAGAGTTCGAGGTCTGAAACTAGCTCGTGGCTCCGTCCCTATCCCATGATGCTATAGTGCCTTCCCCAGATCTTGTTTGTCGCTGAAACAGATCGGGTCTACGATTAGCTCTGGCTGAGTAGAAACTTATTTTCTTCTTCTTTAAATAAGACAAGTTAGCGTTTTCTAACTAAAATTCTTTACTTTATAAGCTTTCAATACTTTTTTCTTTAAAGTGTTCTTAGAGAGTTGACGATAGTTGGTAAATTAACAAATTACTGTTTGTGTTTTTTGAGGCTGTTGTGTTTAGGCTTTATAGTCCCTATCCCTTAAACATCCTGTTTGTAGTGATACTTGAAACTTTGGTATATAGTATGCTGTCTTAAAATATTTACATTATTATAGATCTAGACAAATTACTGTGTGTGTTTTTTGAGGCCATTGTATTTAGATCTTTTAGTTACGATTTTGATAAACATTCCGTTTACAGTGTTATTAAAATTGTTTGATATATAGTTCCTTCTTAGAATAATAGTGTTTACAGTAATTCGCTATATTTGAGTTTTTTGGTGGTAACTTCTTTTGTTGTTACCAATTTACAGATATTGTTAGTCTGAACGTGTTTATTTTTCTCTCTTTAAAGGTCTTGTTTAAGTTAGAATGCCCTTAAGGGTGTCCTTGAGTCTGTCTGTGTGTTGTGTTATTCATTATGTCAAAGCAGCAAAAGGAGGTGAAACCTTCTGGTTTCAAGAAATGCCCTAAATGTTCACAAAAAATGCCATCACTAACGGACAATCCTGAGTGTGTTTATTGTTTAGGGCCAGTCCACGTATAGGAGTCCTGCTCCATTTGTCATTTGTTTAGCTCTAGAGTTCTCCAGGAGAGGAAAAATAAACTTATATTAAAAGGTTTAATTGTCCTCCTTTGCAGAAGCCATGGACAAAGATCCAATTCCTCCTAAGCCTCATGATACAACTAACAAAAGGTCATCTTCATCCACTTTTTCTGGATCATCGGAGCCATCGACTAAACTGCCAAAGATGTCTCTGACATCTTAAAAAAAACCTGATCATGACAGATCTACTGCCTTGGTTCCATCTGAATCAGAACCGATAGCTTTTTCAGTCTGGAGCCGGTCTCCCTGACTCTTGGGTCCCCATTACTGCAGTCTGTAGCATCTGCTCCATCTTCCACATCCTCCAGGAGCCTGTCTGATTTTGTCATAGACTTTGTGGTGCAGAGATTACTAAAGACACCACCACTAGTAAAATTGCTGTCGGGACTGACTCAGAGAAGCTTGGAACAGACTGTGTACATCCCTTTATCTTTAATTCCTCCTCCCAACCCAGCACTGGTTTTGGAGACTGAATGCATGGATCCTATAGTGATGGAGCTGACAGAACAGAGTCCTATTATAGTCTCTTCAGTTCCAACCACTCTGCTTACCTCTCTGCCATCCGAGGTGTCTAGGGGCCGACAATTGCCAGTTAGGTCCGGGGAGGATAGTCGAGCCAAACCTTTTTGGCTCCCACTTTACCTGTCGGCATCTCAGCTTGTGTGAGCTCAGCTTCTGCCTCTGTTTCAGAGCCAACCCCCGTGGTGCCGGGCGAGTCCCCTGATTCCTCGGAACCAAGGACTTCCACGGGCCATGGGAGGGGGGCCTTCGCAACTTTGAGGAGAGCCTTGTCCCCACGGACACTTAAAGAAATCCCAGTCCCTCAGAGCCATTCACTCCAGGGATCTAAACCTTGTCATCACAATAAACAAAACATGCTGGAGGGATAGGTTCTTGACCCAGAGACTCCCCAGACTCTGGAATGGACTGCCCATAGATGTCAAGCAGAGCACATCTTTGGCCCTCTTCAAAAGGAACCTTGACAATTGGATGGGAGAAAGGACATTCACCCCAGGGATCACTTCAGTCACCCTGCTAGACAGGAGTCCAGGGAAGTAAATAGTGTGGGAAGAAATAACCATGAAATTGTTATGGCTAGGCTTGTATAGGCCCTAGGGCCAATAGCCTAGTACCAACCTATGAATCTATGACATCATCACTGTTGGATGCAATTGTTCCATCCCCAAGAGCACCGGTATTTATCTCTGCACATACAATCACTCAGTGGAGAGACCCTAAGCCTCAAGACACCCCCATTGGGCCAGACCTTCTCTTCCAAATCCTCTCAGGAAAGTCCCCCAGAAGAGGTTTTGTAAGAGGAATCACGTGGACTCCCCAGATGAGTCATTCACTTCGGACATGGTCTTCGAGGAGTCAGAAGGGTCTCCACGGTTGCCCTCTGTGGATGTCTCCTTTGCAGAGTTGTTGGAAATCCTTAGGCAGCTGGAAGTCCATTTCCCCTTCTGATGAGGAGTCCGTGTACCTGAAGGCTTTTGGGTCTCGACCTTCAGCCGCCTGGGTGTCTCCTGCCTTTTGACGAACTGATGGACTTAGCTTGTCGAAAGGCATGGGAGTCTCCAGATACAGTGGAGCCTGTCCCTCGGAGGCCTAACAAATTTATCACCTCCCCAGATGACAAAACCTTTTTAACCAAAGGAGTTCCTGTAGATGCTATGGTGGTGGCAGCGGCCACGGAGAAGGAGCTATCTGCGACTTCCACATCTGTCCATCCCCCGAATAAGGAGTTGCGGATGATGGACAGGTACAGAAAGCGCAGGTTTTCTTCAGCGGCCTTCACTCTTAGGTCCCTGAATTACTTTATGCATTTTACCAGACTTCAGAGAGATCACCTAAGAGCTTGAAGATGCTCTACAGGGTACAGTAGCTGCGGGGATAGGCGATAAGGTATCTTCACAGCCGGCCACCCTTAATTCAGTGGTTAACTCGTCCATGTGGCTCGACTCTTATGCAGCCAATGGAGCGAGCAGATCAGTGGGTTCCAGAATTGCCCTTAGGAGACCTTCCTGGATGCGCTTGTGCAATTTTGCGGAGCCTTTCAAGTCATCCTTTGTCAATACCCCATTTGATGGCTCATCCTTGTTTGGGCCTAAAGTCAAGGAAACGCTCACCCGAAGTGAACAAGAAGGAAAGACTCTCTCTGCTGTCAGATTCCATTTTTCCACACCTAGACCCAATCCCAAGGGTCAAAAGGGAGGGAAAATGTGGTTCCGAAAATCCCAGAGTTTTTCAGGACACACAGGGTGAACCTTCCTCCAGGGGCAAAGGAGGAGGTAATAATGGAAGACGCCACCCATGCGGCAGAGGGGGTCCGCAAAACCAGGGTGGCTGAGAATCTTTTTTCGGTAAACCCTTTCAGTGCTCCTGAAGGAGGCCTACCTGTCCACTTCTGGGGGCAGTCTGAGGTCGCTTATCTCTGTACCCACAAGCCTGGCTAGACATAATGAAAGACAAGTGGGTACGAAGAATCATATCCAGAGGTTACTCAATCCGCTCTTCTATGCCACCTCCAAGAATCAAGAAAATCCCAGATGTTCCAGCCAGTCACAGGGAACAAGCAGCTTCAGAAATTCAGAAGTTGCTGCAAAAGAGTCATCCAGTCAGTCCCCGCAGACCAGCTAGGATCCAGAACTTACTCAAGGTTCTTTTTATTTCCAAAGAAGGTGGGGGACTGGAGACCTATATTGTTTTATTTATTTATTTTATTTATTTATTTAAATTTGTTGACCGGGAGTGTCCGACTGGACGTAGGTCACATTTTCAGCAGAGGCCCGGGGAGAAAAGTTCCACAGTAAAATAAACAGACAGTAGTTACACTGGATTACATAGTGATTAACAATTTAACATAGCAATTACTTACAACATATTTACAGATGAAGAACATAGTACATCAGTAGACAACTAGAATCTTTATCTGTGAAGTACATAACTGACATTAACAAATGTTACAATGAGAAGTTCCTGCTGTATAATAAGTACTAGGCTTATGAGCATCTGAGCTTGCTATATTCAAGGTAGTTAGTGGAGTGGAGAGAAAGGTAGTGGTTGGACGGGGTGGATGATATTAGAGTGGGAGTTGCAAGAGCATAGCCAGCATGTTTTTAGGTGCGCTTTTAGTAAAGTTTTGAAGTGGGTGCATGATGGTATGGAGGTAATTGTGGTAATTATTATTATTATTGTGGAGGTAATTGGAGGTAATATTGGATCTCAACAAACTCAAATTTGTGGAAGGGGCAAGTCCTGGATGGTCACATTGCAGTCAATACTTCCCTTTCTAGGGAAAGACAATTGTATGTGCTCTATAGACCTCCAGGATGCGTACTACCACATAAAAATGGACTGGCCATCCAGGAGTCATCTGCGCTTTCGGCTGGGAGCCAGTCATTTCCAATTTCGTGCTCTGCCCTTTGGCCTCACTACAGCCCCCAGAGTGTTTACCAAATGCTTGGCAGTAGTTATGGCTCACCTGAGGCATCTGGGATTCTGAGTGTTTCCATACCTAGACGACTGGCTCCTAACTGCCACCACCAAGCACCTACTTATCCAAGCAAGAGAGACTACTCTGAAACTGTGTCCAGTTAGGGATTTCGGTAAATTACGAAAAGTCTGCCTTATTGCCATCACAGCATATATCGTCTTTATAGGCACAAAATCCATGATAGTCAAGCTGCCACCAGACAGGGTTCAGACTCTTCGTCTTCAAATCTGGGACCTCCTCTTCAAGACCAAGGTTCAAGCAAGAACAGTCTTAAAAGTACTGGGCACTATGGCAGCGGCAATAATTGTGATTCCTCTAGCACTCTTACACATGAGAATCCTCCAGTGGGTGCTCTTCACTCAATGGTCCATGCAGGAGCTGCCTATGTCCCACCTCATAATTCTGACGGAAACCTGCAAGAAAGACCTTCATTGGTGGCTTCACTCCGACTAAGAAATGATGGGTTGACCTATTTACCCCCTACTGCGATAACCACAGTGACCATGGAGGCTTCCCAGATGGGGGGGGGGCATTATCAGGGAAGAACAGCCCAAGGCACTTGGCAGTATCATGAGGCTCATTTGCAAATCAATGTACTGGAGATGAGAGCAGTGCTGATGGCGTTACAAGCATTCCAGGACTCTCTTCCAATAGGTACAATTGCAATACAAACAGACAGTATGTCAGCTGTGAGGTACATAAACAAGGAGGAACCAGCTCTTCTCCCCTTTGTCGAGTGGCCCTGAGAGTATGGCAGTGGGCGACGTCCTCCCAGCATTTTCTAATAGCAACACATATCCAGGGGAAATCCAGTGTGATAACGGACAAACTAAGCAGAGCAATTCTGATGTCACATCATATGAGTGGTCACTGAAGGAAGTAGTAGTGGAAAAGAATTTTGCGGATGGGGCCTGCCTTGCTGTGACCTATTCACCACAGCTACAAATGCAAAATGCAGTAGCTAATTTGCCCTGACCCCCCCCCCTTTGGGGGAGTCACCCGAAGGATGCACTTCTACACGATTGGTCCCCAGGACTTCTTTATGCATTTCCACCCTTTCCTCTAATACCCAAAGTTCTTCAGAAAGCCATCAGTCTAGGAAGGATGTTGATTCTAATAGCCCCATACTGGCCTCATCAAATATGGGTCCCTTTCTTGAAACCTTGTCTTCTGAAAGATCCTTGGATTCTGGACCTGGTGCCAGACCACCTGATACACTCGTCGTGGACTCTCCATTCATCTCTTCATTCCCTAAAATTGACAGCATGTCTGCTCCGGTTCCCAATATAGCCAGGCTACACAGTTTTACCTCAGAAGTCTGACACATTTTAATTTCTTCTCATAAGATATCTACAAGGAAACTTTATCATAGCAAATGGAAAAGATTTTCAGTCTGGGCTTCGCAAAACTCCATCGACCCTTACTCAGCACCCTTACCATTCATTCTAGAATTTTTGGCTAACCTTTTTAGTGAGGGAGTAGCTGCAGCACATATTAGAGTCCAGCTGGCAGAATCTCAAATTTTCATATTGGAAAGGAGGGAATGAATATCATGTCTCATAAACTTTCAAAAGCTTTAATGATTGCTGTACTAGCTTTTGTTAGTTTGAAAGACATGTTACAGAATATCAAGATAAGATAACTTGCTGTGATTGGGGGCCCCCCAAGAACAGGGAGCCCTCTGCAACCGCAGGGTTTGCTGGTGCCAAAAGCCAGCTATGTCTGAGACTACTTCTGGAATGTGCCAGTGTGTTCAGTGGGAGAACGCTGAGGTTTTTCAGTCCCTCAGACAATACTATGAGTTGTAAGAGAAGGAATTTCCAAAACGTACACTCGTTCCTCCTGTTCTGTCTGCTTTAGAAGATGTAAGTGTGTTAATGCCTGCAATTTTCCTGATGGTTAGTCAGCAGTCCCTAAAAAGGCAGGTAAGATGTATAAAGTACCTCAGTCTTTTAAGTTTTTATACTCCGTTCCCAAATCTGACCCAGCAGCTATAGCTTTAGTTGATCCCACTGCTGCTAAACATTTAGTTCATTCCAATCCTACTCTTTCTGGTAAGGATAGGAAAATTTTAAGTATGGGAAAAAGTTCATACTTCTGTAACTTTGATTTTTCAGAATTTTGAATTGTCAGGTTCATATGTTAAAGTTTGTTCTAATTGTGAAAGTATGAGGGGTGTTTTATGAAGTGACTTCCTGTGGGGAGAATCTGCTTTAGTTAATTTAGTTTCTTCGATTGCACAGGTCACTACTCATTGTTTACAGTGTGTGTATGACATGATATTTTTCCCTGGCTATGGCCACTGGTACTGTTTTGTGGAAATTTGCATGGCTGTATTTTCAGAACCTACAAAATGATATTAAAGAGAGATTCTTAATTTCTCTCTGCTCAAGAGATTTGCTCAAGAGATTTCGTTTTTGGCCCTTCTGCTTTAGAAGTGATAAAAAAATGTGTTAAAAGGGGTAAGCTGATCCAGGAAATATCTTAAGGTTTTTCAGCCGTCTGTTTCCAATTTTTAAGGGATTCTGTAACTCCTCATCTAATTTTGGCAAAAAGCAGAATAAGCAGTCTCAACAAAGTACAAGTAAACAGACATTTAAGGAAAAATGGCAAAGGGGTTCCAAAAAAGAAGGCTCAACTCCCATAACCAAGAAGAATCCAAGTCTGATTAACTGTTTAAGTGACCTTGTGACTCTCTGTTACCCTGGCCCCTTTATTTCTTCCAGAAAGTCTGAATCTCCATTTTTCTCTTTGGCAACAGATATTTTCATGCAGATGGGTTCTGAAGATCATTTATCGAGGAAATTCCTTCTTTCTAGGGGGTCATTCCTCATCCTCCAGATCTGACTCCCTTTCCTCCTGTTCTTCATCACATGCTGTCCTAAGCAATGATGGGACCAAATCCTCCTCCTGAGGGGGGGGGGTTATTCAAGAATGTTCTTGGTGCCAAGGAGAGCAAATGCATGGAGACCAGTTCTGGATCTTTTTTTTTGTTTTTCTAAACCTGATTGTGATGGTGCCCAAATTCAAAATGTCACCTCACAATCTGTTACCTTTTATTTTTCTGTCAAGTTTCCTGGTAAGACTAAGCTTAAAAATATGCTTATTATATCCCTGATTATGTAGACTTCAGACCTTTCTTAAGGTTTTGTCTGGATCACATTATCTGTTCTTCTCTACCTTCTGGACTATCCGCTCCACAGAGTGAATAATCTCCCTGTGTTCTGACTGAAGAGTGCTTCTCAATCTGGAAATATTACGCTGATAAGTATATTTTATGGCACTTTTTTTAACTTTTCAAAGTTCTGCACGGTCTTAAATTTTGCTTGACTGAATTATTTATATATTTGCTGGCATTGCTTTTTGATCTATTCTGAAACTGGTTTTCTCCCCCACCCTATTCCTGTGGTGGTGTTGTAGTTGATGGCTTTGCAGTTGCTTGCCCCTACTGTAAATTTGATCTAGGACACTCCTCCCAGTCTAGTGGCATTAGCTCATTCTAATTAATACAGAGAGAAAATATGAAAAGGCCAACCCACTTAGGTTCTTAACCTTGAATTATCTTCTGCTCCTCCTTTCTCCTGTTCCATTTTAATAAAAAAAAACTTTGCTAGAATCTTCTTGTGTTCTGACTGAGGGTACTTCTCAGCTGATAATTATATATTTTGGCACTTTTTAACTGTTCACAGTTGAATAAAACAGTTGAATTCAGTTCAGAATACATTTTGAATAAATTGCATTTATTTAAACTGTATTTGCTTTAATACTGCTACACACTTGTGTGCTAGCTTGCACTGCACTTGAATTGTTTTTAGTGCTGTTTTAGCTGCTTTCTGAAAAGAAAAATTCTAAGCTCGTTTCCTGCCTTTCCTATAACTAGTCTAGTCCAGATACAGATTTGCTGTATCCTGGACTGTTGGTAAGCTTCTGAACCCCCCTCCAAGCCTTTCTGTGTTGGAACAAAGCCTTCTAGCTTATCAGTGGGAGTGGTAAGCACTAGGTAGCCTATCTACTACAAGAGGAGTGGTTTCCAGCCCAGAAATTGTAGTTTATTGACAGTTTGGGCCGTTTTTTCCACCTCTTTCAACTTTCTGGTTTAAAAGCCAACATTTTCGCTTGTTTCCTGCCTTTCCTGTAACTAGTCTAGTCCAGATACAGATTTGCTGTTTCCAGGACTGTTTGTAAGCTTCTGAGCCTCCCCAAGCCTTTCTGTGTTGGAGGGAAACCTTCTAGCTGATCAGTGGGAGTGGTAAGCACTAGGTAGCCTATCTACCACAAAAGAAGTGGTTTCTGGCCCAGAAATTGTAGTTTATTGGCCATTTGGGCAGTTTTTCCATCTCTTTCAACTTTCTGGTTTAAAAGCCAGTGTTTGCGCTGGTTTCCTGCCTTTCCTGTAAATTGTCTAGTCCAAATACACATTTGTTGTATCCAAGACTGTAAGCTTCTGAGTGGTGCCAAAGTCTGCTCTTCCAATTTTTCCCTTAGATCTGCTAGTTCTCCCCTCTCCTGCACTTTTACTAGCTTATTAGTGTAGCACTTCACCAGACTTCTTGTAGCAATTATTGTAGCACACAAAAGTGCTACCAGCACTAAACGTTCTACAAGGAAACGGCTCCAGTACTTATTAATGCCCACCCCTCCAGGCATGTCTAAAGGTCAGTTTCCTGTGCTTTCTCCTATTAACCTAGTGAACATGGGCATTCTGAGGCAATGTAGCAACTGCCTCATGTACACTGACAACCATGTCCTCTTACCTTCCAACACTCAAACTTGCGAGAGATGCACTTATATATCCAAATTGGAAGCCATACACTCTCCAGCCAAGACTGGAATAGCTGGTCAGGAGGAGGAGGTCAACAGTTGCACCACACCACATGGAACACACAGCCCTCCAGAACACACACCAGCACTGCCTTCATATAAAAACACAAATCACACACCCACCGTCATGGAGGCTCTCAAAAATCTACCCAAACAGCAGAGACCATCAAGGCAGAAATGCACTCAACCACAACGCAACACTAATCATGAGACACATAACTGTTCTAAACAGTGTGCCACTCAACCAAAGCTCCTAAGGCAAAACAGCATGCCCAACACGCTAGTCATAGATGACTCTATAGTGAGGCACACTGATGTCCCACTCACTAGGTGGAATAAGGAGAAAGTAACAGTCAGCTGCCTGTCAGGTGCCAGGATCCGCCTCATAACACACGCGCACTCAGGTCCCTCACCAACAGGTACAAATATGACTCTGTGTTTGTACATGTGGGTATGAATGACCTGAGACGTACCTCCCTGGACTACATGAAAAGAGACATGGAGGAGCTCTCAAATTATGTAGCCCAGGGCAGGTATGACCCTAGCCCTGAGCAGCATCCTACCATCACCCAGAATTATACCACAGTACAAACAGAAAACAATCGATTTCAACAATTGGCTAAGTTTCTCGTGTCATTCTAAGGGGTTCCAGTATCTGTCTGCCTGGGATGACATTAACAGACCTCATGTTTTGCCAGAGACGGCCTGCATCTGTCATCCCTGGGCTTCCGGATACTGGCCAAGGCTGTTGCCAGCCCTATAGTGCCTTTTTTAGGCGGTGTTCCAAAGACCAAATTACCACCATAACAGATACAAACAAATGCAATCTGAGGGTCATGCTGCTCAAACGTTAGAAGTCTAAATCTCAAAATGCACTCACTCGAAGCACTCCTTAAAATGGAGAACATCGACATTTGTGCTGCAACAGAGACCTGGTTCAAGGCAGCAGAAAGCACCCCAGCACTACCAAGCTATAACTCATTCCACACCTGTCAGCCCCATAACTTGGACTGAAGCTCCAAAGGCAGTGGTTTTTCCATATTCATAAAGGATGCGCACGTCTCCAGACTGGTAGCCCAACATAACGCATCTGAGATACTTCAGGTGCAGCTAACATTGGGTAAGACAGCAATTCAGGTCGTAGCCTGCTGTAGATTCCCAACCATGTCCCAAGACTCGCACTCCACATTCCTAAGCACCCTGGAGAATATTGGGGTCCAACCTAACACACTCATACTGGGCGACTTCAAATACCCCTCCATTAAGTGGGAAAAATACTCGTGTACCAATGCACATACCCAACATTTCCTGGAATTCATTCATTCCAGTGCCCTGGACCAGCTTGTTCTTACCCCAACTATAGAGGTAGCAACATCCTTGACCTGGTCATTACTAATGTGGGCGACTGTTGCTCTACACCAGTAGTCAACTCCTCCCTGGTTAGATCCGACCACAAACTTGGAAATCCTCACCTCCCCTGCAAAAGTAACCACCATGAAAAACTTCTCCAAAGCTAACTCTGGGTTCCTAAAATCAGAGGTGGCTAACTTCACAGCACCCATGCAAATGGAGAATAGTTGCATGACTGCCGAATCATACATCATACGAACATGTACACAAATGCATGGATCTCACTATACCCAATAGAACCAAGATGCTGTCCTCCAAAAAAAGGAAGCCAAATCTGGTGGTCCCTTGCCGTAAAACTTTACAACAGAAGGAGGAAACTGATGCAGAATATGGTGAAGTCCCAAGACTGGAAAAATTCCCTTATCAGCCTCAACAAAAAGTTGAGATCCCTCATCAAATCCTCTAAAGCTAGCTTTGAAAATAGAATGGCAGCAGATAGTAAAGACAACCACTAGGCCTTCTATAGTTCTGTAAAGAATCTCCATGGCAATACCCAGATTTGCTCTGAGCTACTGCGCAATGGTACCTCCTATTACCAAGCCAACAGATATTGCCAATATACTGGCCGACAGATTCAGTGCCAACTGTACTCCCCCCACCAAAGGACCAATCCCAGTACAAGTAGATTGCCAGGCACCCAGTATTACTGCTGCACAGGTTAAAACAGCACTGTCCAAGGCCAAGAATACAGCTCCTATGGGACCTGACAATATTCCTGGCTGTGTTCTACATGAAACAAATCCAAGGTACCAAGGAGTCAAAACCAACTAGCAGAGTCCATAAACCGATTTTAATAAAAAAATAAAACACTTGAACACAGCCACATAAAACATAGCATTTTCGTTTTAAAACTTCATCAGATGTCGATCTAACAGTCAAACTCCAGGTTATATAGCATCCTGACAAGCAAACTGACCAATACAAAAAGACATCATTATCATAAAACTCAAATATTCATCACAAACCATATTAAAAGGACTATGAAAGGCTTCTTAAAATCAAGTTAAAAATGCTAAAATACATTTAAAAATATAAATATAATAAAAATTATCTTAAAAAAAATTAACTGAATACTTAAATATTTTACTTTAAAAGCTGTATGAATGAATATATATATTATGTACGATACCAGACTTCAGCAGCAGTAAGTAAATGAATAGAGCATAAAAATACTGGCCAAGGCTCTTGCCACCACATAGTGCCTTTTTTAGGCAAGGCTCAAAAGACAAACCCGCCGCCGTAAATAGCACAAGTAACAAAAAACTGAGGGTAGTGTTGCTCAATGCCAGAAGTCTAAACCTCAAAATGCACGCACTCGAGGCACTCCTCAGTATGGAGAAAATCGATATATGTGCAGTAACAGAAACCTGGTTTAAGGCTGCAGAGAGCACCCCAGCACTACCAGCCTACAACTCATACCATACATTTCGGCCACAAAACCCAGATCGAAATATAGAAGGCGGGGGCGTATCCATATTTATCAAGGATATCCACACCTCCAGGTTAGTTGCACAGCACGATGCTTCAGAGCACATCCACGTGTAATTAACAATGGGCAAAACTGCAGTTCAAATTGTAGCTTGCTACAGATCACCCACCATGTCCCAGGACCCCCATTCCACATTTTTGGAAACACTGAGAAACATAAAGGTCCTACCAAACACCCTGATATTGGGTGATTTCAATTACCCAAACATTAACTGGGAGATCTACTCAAGTACTAACTCCCTTGCCCAACATTTCCTAGAATTTATAAACTCAAATGCCCTGGATCAACTGGTCAACTCCCCCACCAAAGGTGGCAACATATTGGACCTGGTCATCACTAGCATAGGTGACCGGTGTTCCACACCAGAGGTCAACCCCTCGCTGGCTAGATCTGACCATAAACTAATCACTCTGGATATCCACATTCTGCCCCCACCCCCGGTCAAATAAACCACCGTGAAAAATTTTTCAAAAGCAAACTTCACGTTACTTAAGACTGAGGTGGAAAGTTTCAAAGCCCCCATGCTAAAGGATAATGCTGCCCAAGCTGCAAAATCCTTTACTAATACACTCTATGGGGGCCTACAAGAATGTATGTATCGTGCTATCCCAAGCAAAACCAAGACTCACTCCTCCAAGAAAAGGAAACCTGTCTGGTGGACCCCTGCCATAAACAAGCTATACAATAGAAGGAGGGAACTAGTACAGAAAAGAGTAAAATCCCAAGAAGGTAAGACATCCCTGATCAGTTTCAGCAAGAAACTACGATCCTTCATAAAATTATCCAAGGCTAGTTTCGAAAGAAAAATTGCCAAGGACTCCAAACATTAACCACAAGGCATTCTTTAACTATGTCAAGAATCTAAGTGGCAATCCTCAGATCTGCTCGGAGTTAGTGCAGAATGGCACAAAATACATTGAACCAACCGATATCGCCAACATCCTGGCAGACAGGTTCAGTGCAAACTTCACCCCCCTCTCACCTCGAAAAGAGCCCATAACCATACCAGAAGAATGTAGTGCTCCTGAAATCACAGACACTCAGGTTAAAACAACCCTCCTCTTCTTCTTCTTTCGGCTTTTCCTGGTTAGGGGTCGCCACAGCAGATCACCTGTCTGCTCATGATTGGCAGTCGATTTTTTACGGTGTCGAGTTGCCATCCTGGCACCCAACCTTCCACAGAAGGCACACACATGCACGCACTCACGCCTAGGGCCAATTTAGAATATCCAATCCACCTATAGCATGTCTTTGGGATGTGGGAGGAAACCGGAGTACCTGGAGGAAACCCACGCAAACACAGGGAGGATATGCAGACTCTGCAAATAAGGTACTCCAACCAAGGATCGAACTGGAGAACCTCTTGCTGTGAGGCAACAATGTTAACCACTGCGCCACTGTGGCCGCCCAGGTTAAAACAGCCCTCTCCAAAGCCAAAAACACAGCATCAATGGGACCGGACGGTGCCCCAGGCTGCATCCTACACAAGCTCAAAGATGAACTAACCCCTCACCTAAACACACTTCCATCAACCCTTCCAGTAACATATCTGAAAGGGTTGAATCTACTCTATTATATGCTATATTTACTTAGTTTCTTGACACAGTGTTGTACTTATCCGATTCCAGTAGTATTTCGTTCATTTTACCCTCATAAATCAGAGTATCTATCAATGCCGTACCTCCCCCTTTATCGGGCTTCATTACTCTAGTGTCTCTATCAGCTCTAAGCTCTCCTAAAACCAATCTTTCTTTAGAATTAATGTTGGCTTTACATTTAACCTTAGAGACAGCATTTCTTATCTCCCCTTCTATGATACGCTCAGAGTTTTTAATCTGGGGCTGAAGGGGTGGATTAAAGGTACTCTTCCTTTTAATTTCCTTGTGTGTCTTATCTTGAGCTAAAATTAAACTCAGTTTATGGACTCTGCTGACTGGTTTTGACTCCTTGGTACCTTGGATTTGTTTCTTGGTGTTTGTTGGATGCCAATTTTCCTATTTTGTATGATTATTAGTTCTTTTTTTTTGGATATGGATGGAGAAACTGGCTCTGAGAGGGAAGAAAGGGGCATGAACGATGACATCAGACAAACGAGAAAGCTGATTGGTCACCTTTCACAACTGATTGACTTTCTCACCCCTCTAAGTCAGTCGATGGTGGAAATGATTAGAGGAGCACAGAGAGGGTGGAACCAGGAAGCCCTGCTTCAAAATACATCTGAACAACGTGAAAATACAGGAAATAACAATGGGATTAACAAAACGGACTTTACTGGTACTGGTAACCGGAATGGAGCTATGGAAAATGAATTTTTACAGACACCAGCTGCTCTTAGGTCTGAACTGGATATTAATGAAAGACATGAACTATCTTTGCCTCCAGGACAAAAACAAAGGACTTATGCTGCTGTTTTGAGTGCTGAGAGACTGGAGTTAAAAGATTGGTTACAAGTAAACTTCACATCTAAGTTTAAAGATAATTTAGGTAAAATTTACAAGTGACTAACTCATATAAGGTTAAGATAGATAAACTGTCTAAGCTTATTTTAAAATTCAGAACACTTGACATTGAAAATTCATATTTAAAAGTGTATTTTAGAGGAGATTGTACCTAAGGGTTTAAGGATATACAAATATCCTAACAATGTAATAGATGGAAGTGCATATCATAAGGAATTATTGGAAATATTCAACATATGTAGACTAGATGTTTTAAAAGTTATGATAAAAGAAAATGAGAGACAGAAGTTATTCACAGTGCAATAGAAATACTAAATGAACAGATAAAAACTAATCTGATTTTTACTATTCCTTCTGAAAAGGAAAAATCTTTTAGCATTAGGAAGGATATTGATTTTAAATGTGATGAATTAATAAGAAGAAAAATACAAAAACAGGAGAGGGACATCAATGAATATAAAAATAATATTAACTACCCTAGACCTAAATCAAAGGGTAGCTGGGATCAGGGTTGCCAGATTTCTGACTGGCCAGGTAGGGACTAAAAAAAAAAAAAAAAAAGTCTTTGATGCAGAACATCAGCGTTCCACATTAAAAAGATGTAGCTCTGTGTGGCCCGGGCCAATCAAAAATAAACACAGAGCTACTTCTGTTTAATGCGAAACATCGCAGTTCCGCATTAAACAGAAGTAGCTCTGTTTTGCGATGTTTTGATTGGCCCATATACCGGTATATGGGCCAATCAAAAATCACGAAACACGGAGCTACTTCTGTTTAATGCCGAACATCGCAGTTCCGCATTAAACCGAAGTAGCTCTGTTTTGCGATGTTTTGATTGGCCCGTATATCGGCATACAGGCCAATCAAAAATCGCTAAACACGGAGCTTCGTTTAATGCGGAACTTCTGCATTAAACACAAGAAGCTCCGTGTTTAGCGATTTTTGATTGGCCCGTATGCCGGTATACGGGCCAATCAAAAAAAAAAAAAAAGCGGAGGCTGCCCAGGATTTAAACCAGCAGGTCGGGACTCGGGATCAGGCTGCTGATCTCGGGACAGTCTCGCCCAATTAGGGACGTCTAGCAACCCTGGCTGGGATGATCGAAGAAACCATGATTTTAACTTGAACAATAATTTTGAAGAAACTGATGAAAATAATATGAATGAAAATATCCAGACATGGCAGTTAGATGAATTAGATCATTTTCCTGAAGGTGAGCCTTTGAGAAGGTCAGAAAGATTCAGAAATAAAAATGGCAACCATCATCCACAGCAAAATTTTCAGAGAGGGGGAAGAAGGGGGAAGGTATTACATATTATGAATACACCTCACCCCAATTTGGATGAACATAATGACTCCATCAAGCAAGACAAAGTTAATAAGTACAAATATGTAAAAAATGGTTATAATAGTTACAACTTTAGTAAGGAAGATTTGCAAGGTGAACATTTTAGCCTCCTTTCTAAAGAAATGAAATTCATACCTTTGAAAAAAGGTGACTTAACAAAAATCCTTATACGTTAAACTTTTCACAAGAAAAATAAATCTTGGTTTACTATTAGCGCAAGATAACACACACAAGGAAATTAAATGGAAGAGTACCATCCCCTCAACCCCTGATTAAAAACTTTGAGTGTATCGTAGAAGGGGAGATAAGAAATGCTGTCTCTAAGGTTAAATATAAAGCCAACATTAATTCTAAAGAAAGATTGGTTTTAGAAGAGCTTAGAGATGATAGAGACACCAGAGTAATGAAGCCCGATAACGGGGGGGAGGTACTGTATCAATGGATACTCTGATTTATGAGGGTAAAATGAACAAAATACTAATGGATACTGATAAGTACGAAATAGTGTTGAGAAATGAAGTAAATAATAGAATTGATTCAACCCTTTCAGATGTGTTATTGGAAGGGTTGGTAGATGTTAACACCTACAATTACTTGAGGGTGGAAAAACCCAGGATCCCAACAATTTTCAGGATACCAAAAATCCACAAGAACGAGATGGACCCTCCATTAAGACTTATCGTTACAGCAGAGGGTTCAAAAACTTTACCTCTGGCAAAATTTGTGTATTCTGAGTTAAAGGAATTATGGTTAAAAAGGAAAAACATCTTGAGAGATTCCTGGGACTCTTTAAGAGAAATAATAAACCAAGATTTATACAGTGAGAATGTTATATTTACTACCATAGATGTAGTTGATCTCTTTACCAGCATACCCCACAGCGAAGGAATTCAGATGCTGGAAGAGATCCTTTATGATGATTCTGAAATTTCTCATAATGATAGATTGGCTTGACTCAGTTTAATGGAATTAGTATTAAAATACAATTGTATCTATTTCAAAGGTGAATTTTATCATCAGACTAAAGGAGTGGCTATGGGCGCAGCATGTGTGCCCACTTATGCCAACCTAGTACTTGCCAAATGGGAGGAAATATATGTTTTAAATTCTATGTATAAAGATTGTTGGAGTATTTACAGGAGGTTTTTGGATGATATTTGCATTTTTTGGATTAATGCTAAAGATAAAGTGCACAGATTTGTAGGATTTTTAAACAAGACTACTTCCTTTCTCAAATTCACATATAATGTTTCTGATGAAAAATTACAATACCTTGATATAGAAATATATAAAGAAAACCATGGCTTTAGTTCAAAGGTACGTAGAAAAAGTACCTATTCTAACTCATTCTTGCATTTTGATAGCGCATATCCCTACCATTATAAGAACATCGTTAAAGGGCAGCTTGTGAGAGCTAGTAGAATGACTTCTAATAATGAAGAGTTTCAAAATGAATGTATTTTTTTTTTTTTATGTGGGTGGAGAAGAGTGTCAGGAGTGATTTGTGACAGACGAGTGCCAGTAAGAGTGAAAGGGAAGGTCTACAAGAGGGTAGTGAGACCAGCTATGATGTTCGTGTTACTCTGCTGCAGTCATCACACTTGGGTTATCCTGCCGTCAGGCGGTCCCGCAGTCGGCCTGAATTCCAAAGTCTTGGTCCGGCGTCGGTTGCTGTCGCTTCTTCCCTGACGTCAGTGCACCAGGGGTATATAAGAGGCATCCGATTCTTCAGTCTTTCTTGCCACGCGGTGCCCAAAGCAGAAGCAGTTTGCAAGTGCCGGTCGGCCGACACCTGAGGATTTCGATTCGAATTTCAGTCTGAAGTCTTCAATAAAGCTAAGTACCCCATTGGGGAACCTTTTCTTGCCTCAGTCCGATGTCAGAAAAAGTTAACAATTGCATTTCTTGTGCGAAGCAAATACCTCATAAAGACTTCCATTCCTATTGTATTCCTTGCCTAGGCCCAGACCACGACATCACAGGCTGTCGGTTTTGTGCTAGGTTTAATAAACGAACTATCAAACGCCGCTTTGACTTCGCACGACATTACTTTGGTAGGAAATTTAATTATATCATGCCGTCAGAGCAGCCGACGACTGGCATGCATAAGAAACTCAAGGATAAGGACAGGCAGCCTAGGAACAAGCCAAATTCCGAGGCCTCTGCTGCACCTCTCGCCGGTTCTCCGGTTTTCAGTGAGGCGCTTACGCAGCCCCTGGAACCCCAGACAGCTGCGGATTCTCAAGCAGAGTCTACTAGGCCGACGCAGCCATCTTCATTAGGCCCTTCTGACACCGGAGCAGAAGTAGACCCCGGTGCAGTGAAAACACCTTCGGTTGCAGAAGGTATCTTCAGACCGACTACACTCACCATTAAATCTTATGCTAAGCTTAAAACTCCTTTAAAACCAAAGAACACTGTACATCAGTCTACAGTTCAAGGCCCCATGCCTAAGAAACAGATGCTTAAGATGGCTGAAGATTTGATTAACCCTAATCAGGGGTTCCCATCCCCCTCCTGATAAAAGACCAAGACAAGAGGAAAATTATGCTTCCTCTGACCAGGTTTCAATTTCCTCAGATTCTTCTGAGGAACAGGATTACACTTTTCCACCTTATGAAGACTCTGATGCTGAAGACTCTATTCCCTCAGCATCTCCCCCTGAAGACTACTCCTTTGGGGAAACTTTACATACCATGAGGGGACATTTCCACTGGGAAGGCCAGGACTACTCTGATTCTAAGAAAAGGCTCCGAGAGTTCCTTTTACTACCCCAGCACAGACCTCTTGCTATCCCTCCAGTTTTAGATATTGTGGATGATGTTTACTTGGAGTCTAGTCTAAATCCAGACTCTCTACCACCTGCTCCAGCCAAACCAGACAGATACTACAGAGTACCTGACTCTCACAAGTTCCTTTATAAAAGCCCTGTGGCTGACCCAGAAACAATTTCCCAGGGTCCTAAGGGAGCTAAAGCTTCTATAGCTAAAAATCCTGTGCCCTCTGAAAGGAATTCCAGAGCCCTAGATAGATGGGGAAAGAAAATATACACCTCAGCAACTCTGGCTATAAGAGCATTAAATTGTCAGTTTCACATGCTGAAATATCAGCAATTCCTAATGTCTCAATTAAAAAAAAAATGAGCACACATACTGAACAGTCTGAATTCAAGGAAATGCGGGATCTATTGCATGCAGCTGAACAGGTGGGCAAACATATTTTACAATGCAGATTTGATTCATTGGAAGCTTCCTGTAAAGCAGCTGTTACTGGCTCTGTCATACGTAGACATGCTTGGTTAAAAGAACAAACCCTTCCTGATCATGTTAAAGCAAAATTATTGGATGCACCTTTACAGCAGGATGTATTATTTGGTGTCAAAGCAGAAGAGGTTTTAAAGAAAATGATGGATAAGGCAAAGTCTATGTAGACGGTCAAGGATTTTTTGCAGGTACAACCCCCTCGTTTCAGCAGACATTGGTCAACAAAAAACTGGTCCTTTCCAGCTTATGACAGATCACAGAGGGGCAAATACAGACACCCAAGGGGCAGAGCTCAGTCACAAGGCCTTTACAAATCGCGCCAATGGGGTACTGCTACCAGAAAGGAGGAGAAGACAGGCCCCAAGCTAGCAGAAGACAAACACAATGACTCAGTCCTCAAACTACCAAGCAAATCTCTCCTGGCAGCTCCCTTGGGAGGAAATGTAGCATTTTTTGCAGACAACTGGCACATCATCACAAAAGACAAATGGGTCCTAAACATTGTCTCTCAAGGATACAGATTCCACTTTCATACCTTACCAAGGATAAAAGGAATGCCAAACCTGCCACCAAATCAATGGGCAGAGGCACAAAAACAAATTACAGCTCTCATGGACATGAGAGCTATTCAACAGGTACCTGCACAGGAGCAAGGACAAGGATTTTACTCAAGAAAGGACAAAGCATGGAGACCCATTCTGGATCTTTCAATTCTAAACACCTATCTACAAGTACCAAAATTCAAGATGCTAACACTACAGCAGCTTCTTCCCATGCTGGGCAAGAATGCTTGGCTAGTAACGTTGGAGCTCAAGGAGGCATACCTGCATGTCCCTATCAGACAAAATTGCAGAAGATACCTCCGCTTCATTGCAGGTTCAACGCATTATCAATTCTCTGCACTGCCCTTTGGCTTATCTACTGCTCCCAGGGTCTTCACAAAATACCTGGCACCAGCAATTGCATTCTGCAGACAAAGAGGAATTCAAATATACCCATACCTGGACGACTGCCTTATTCAAGCAGAAAGCAAGGACATTCTTTTAAAGCATCTGGCATTTGTCAAACACCTTCTAAGTTGCCTAGGGTACACAGTAAACGAAAAGAAATCAAAACTAGTGCCCTCACAAAACATAATATTCCTGGGTGCCAGCTTGAAAACAACGGCCCAGATGGCGTATCTCATGCCAGACAAGCAGCAACAGCTGACTCAATATTTCAAAATAATGGCAACAAAAACCCAACTCCCTGCAAGAAAAATTCTGCAGGCCTTGGGATTCGTGGCATCTTGCATACTACTAATACCATTTGCAAAACTGCATATGAGGAAATTACAATGGTACCTGAAAAGCGTATGGACTCAACACAGCCACAGCTTGGAAACAATGATACCACTCATTCCCTGCCTTCAACAGGAGTTTCTATGGTGGGCACAGGCATGTCACCTCAACAAGGGTCAGCCTTTCACCTTACCCACAGCCAGGCAAACTATGACAACAGATGCATCGGACTATGCCTGGGGAGCACACATGGCAGGACAGTGCATTCAGGGCAAATGGACTACAGATCAGAGGCATCTGCATATCAATCAAAAAGAAATGCTAGCAGTACAGAATGCCCTAACAGCTTTCAAGGACCTCTTATACCCAGGACACCTAATAATAAAGACGGACAATACCACAGTAATGTGGTGCATAAGCAAGGGGGCACACATTCCTACCCTCTATGCAGGCAAGCAATGACCTTGTGGAACACCGCACTGTCTTACCAGGTTCAATTACAAGCACAATTCCTGCCAGGAAAGAAAAACACATTGGCAGACGACCTAAGCAGAAACATCATGGATCCACATGAGTGGAAGCTAGATCCACAAGTATTTGCAATGATAGCTCAAAAATGGGGATGCCCAGACATAGATCTGTTTGCAAGCCCCCAAAACTACCAACTTCAAAAAATTTGCACAAGGACATTCCATCCACAAGCTTGGAAAGTGGACGCCCTCTCATTCAGTTGGAAAACATTAACAGTGTATGCCTTTCCTCCACTGCCTCTTCTAGCAAAGGTACTGCTGAAAGTCAGATTAGAGAGGCCACAAATGATACTCATTGCACCAGACTGGCCACGCCAGCATTGGTATCCAGTTCTAAGGAACATGGCCCACCATGGATTTTACCACGGATTCCTCACCTGCTCACCCAGCGAGACAATCAGATTCTACACAGCCAGCTCAAGACTTTAAACCTGGCTGCATGGCAAATTACCTAAACAACCAGCCAACACCTATATCCAAAGCTGTTATGGATGTCATTCTGGAGGCCAGGAGGCCCAGCACCAGGAAAACCTATTCAGACAAATGGAAAAGATTTTGCACCTGGAACCAGGCTAAAGGCCAAAATCCACTTGATCCAAACATTCCTCAGATTCTACAATATTTAACTGAGGTGTTGCACAAAGGACTTTCCTTTTCATTTATTAAGATCCACGCCTCATCAATTTCAGCACGGATCCTCCTTTATTCTCACATCCACTCCTAAGACAGTACCTCAGAGGGGCTAAGAACATAAGACCGCCAAGGAGAGCACCAACACCTCCCTGGAATCTCAACTTTGTTCTGGAAAAGCTTACACTGCCGCCCTTTGAACCAGCTTTTTCAGCTGATTTAAAATTTCTTTCATGGAAAACTGCCCTGCTACTAGCAATAACCTCAGCTAGAAGAGTCTCAGAGCTACAGGCACTAATGGCAGTGGAACCTTTCCTCATTTTTCATCAAGACAGTCTCTCTCTACGAACTAACCCTTCCTTTATGCCAAAGGTAATATCCAGTGTGGCCCTAAACCAAACCATTCATTTGCCCACCTTTTTCCCAAATCCCCAGAACAAAGGAGAAAGACTCCTGCACTCTTTGAACATTCACAGGCAATTACGTTACTACTTGGATAAAACTAAGGCTTTCAGAAAAACTGACCAGCTCTTTGTAGCCTATGCTACAGGATCACAAGAAAAAGCTATCTCAAAACAGACCATTTCTAAATGGATAGGGCATTGCATACATTTCTGCTACACGCATCATGGAAAACCGGTGCCTGCTAACATTAGAAACCTTAAAACCAAAAGGCTTAAATTTGGAAATGAACTTGACTATTTGAATTGTGAGGCATTAGTATATTTTTTTTTAAAAAACTGTGGTTTTGTGTATTATATACTTTGTCTCAATATTAATATTCCCTTTTGTCCATGTAACAGTATTTAAATGTATGGTCCCTTGAATAAACTCGAGTGCATCTAGTTCCTGTTTTTCTCTTTGGTGGTTTTGTGCCTGCTAACATTAGGTCCCACTCCACCAGGGCTACAGCTACATCAGCAGCCTTTCTCAGGGGAGTGCCAACCAAGGATATTGTGGAAGCTGCAACTTGGAGTTCAGTGCACACCTTCACCAAACACAATCACTTATCTCTATATTCTAAGACTAGAGCTGGTTTTGCCACTGCAGTTTTGCAGGGCCTACTAGCTTCTTCTAACCCTGTTTAACTCCACCTCCCATCCTTAGCTTTGGGATTCAACCCAAGTGTGATGACTGCAGCAGGGTAACATGATGAACATAGTACAGTTTTGTACCTACCATAAATGTAGATGTTCGAGCGTTCACCCTGCTGCAGTCCAGGTTACCCTCCCTCCATCCCCCCTGAACTAGCTGAACTTATCTATACCACTCTATCCTATACAACCTTTGTGGTGTATTTGCTTGTGCCTAAAGGTATTGTTCTATTTTTATCTAGCTACATATATAAATATTTTGCCTACCTTTTGGGGGCACCTGACATCTGGGGCAAGAAAAACAGAAGAAAATAGTGTCAGATGTCTTTTATATACTCCTGGCTCACTGACGTTAGGGAAGAAGCGACAGCAACTGACGCCGGACCAAGACTTTGGAATTTAGGCCGACTGCGGGACCGCCTGACGGCAGGATAACTCAAGTGTGATGACTGCAGCAGGGTGAACACTCGAACATCTACATTTATGGTAGGTACAAAACTGTACTTTGTATGGGTTGGAGACAGTGGCATTGACAAAAAGGCAGGAGTCAGAGATGGACGTGGCAGAGTTAAAGATGTTAAGATTTGCACTGGGTGTGACGAGGATGGACAGGATTAGGAATAAGTATATTAGAGGGTCAGCCCAGGTTGGAAGGTTTGGAGACAAAGCCAGAGAGGCAAGATTACGTTGGTTTGGGCATGTACTGAGGAGGGATGCAGACTATATTGGGAAAAGGATGCTAGGTAACAGGAAAAGAGAAAGGCCTAAGATAAGGTTCATGGATGTGGTGAGAGAGGACATGCAGGTGGTTGGTGTGACAGAGCAAGATGCAGAGGACAGGAAGAAATGGAAACAGTTGATCTGCTGTGGCAACCCTTAATGGGAGTAGCTGAAAGAAGAAGAAGACATTTGTCTGCGATTTACACTTGAGGGTGCCAAATGATAACTTTTTATGCTCTATTCATTTACTTACTGCTGCTGAAGTCTGGTATTTTACATAATACATATTCATTCATACAGCTTTTAAAGTAAAATATTTAAGTCTTCAGTTATTTTTTTTTTTTTTTTGAAGTGAGCTACATCTTTAGATAATTTTTATTATATCAATATTTTTAAATGTATTTTAGCAGTTTTTAACTTGATTTTAAGAAGCCTTTTAGTCCTTTTAACATGGTTTGTGATGAATATTTATGAGTTTTATGATAATGATGTCTTAACAGTTTGTCTTTTTGTATTTGTCAGGATGCTATATAACCCTGAGTTTAACTGTTAGATCCACATCTGATGAAGTTTTAAAACAAAAACGCTATGTTTTATGTGGCAGCATTCATGTGTTTTATTTTTTATTAAAATCGGTTTATGGACTCTGCTGGCTGGTTTTGACTCCTTGGTACCTTGGATTTGTTTCTTGGTGTTTGTTCAATGCCAATTTGCCTCTTTTTTGCGATTGTGTTCTACATGAACTTCAGAGTGAACTGGCACCTCACCTGTGTGCCCTTTTCAATCACAGCCTCACCTCAGGCTTTGCCCCTACATAATGGCGCACTGCTACAGTCATCCCTCTCTACAAAGGAGGAGTGACTACAGACCCAGGGAACTATTGCTCATTAGCCTGACTAGTCTGATATGCAAAGCTATGGGAACGCATCATCATGGACCTAATAAACTCAGACTTTGGTCGCCGTGAGAGAATACCTCAGGATTTTGGTTATCGTAGCTTCTGTGATTCTCCTGATCTCCCTGACAAGATTCCACATAAGAAAGATACAGTGGTATCTGAGGTCTCTTTGGTCCCAGCACCAACCCCCTTTGTCTTTTGAAATCCCAGTGCTGGGGTTTGTCAGGAAAGAAATTATTTGGTGGAGACAACAGATATACTTAAATCCAGGTCTTCCCTTCTCCCGCCCTATTCCAAAGCAGTCATTCACCACAGACACCTTGAACTTTGCTTGCAGAGCAGTTTCAGGAGGATAGAAGTGGATGGTGTGTAGGACACCAAGGACAGATGCAAGTGCATAATTATCAAAAAGATAATTGCCCTGATTAAGGCAGTCAACTCTCAGAATCATTGTTGGTCCCTGAGACATCTTCAAGTTGTTATAGACAGTACCACAGTCGTGGTACACCAACAAAGGTTGCACTCTCTTTGCAGACTAGTCATGTTAGCTTGGAATATAGCTTCACAGCACAGTCTCATTCTACAGGCATCCTGCATTCTGTTAGAGCAAAACTGTGTGGCAGACAAGCTGAACAGGACAAGGGCAGACCCTCATGAATGGAAACTGGATCAGGGTGTCTTCCAATATTTGATCCATCTGTGGTGAATTCGTCAAGTAGACATCTTTGCCTCCTCTCTGAACAGTCAACTGTCAAGATTCTGTTCCAGTACTCTTTGCAAAAAGGCCTGGAAAACAGGTGCATTTTCTTTTCCTTGGACAAGAATGTTCCAGTAAGCTTTTCTACAATTTTCACTTATATCCAGGGTACTTCTGAAGATTCAGAAGGAATCCCAAAATATTATTGTGGTGACTTCCTTCTGGTCCGGGCAACCATGGTTCTCTTCTTTTGGAAATGGCCAGGAGAAATTACCACACGTTTCCTCACAGACTGGATCTACTCAGACAAATTAAATTGACTGCCTGGATGTAAGGCTCTTAATTCCTTTTAGGCACCTGTTTTCTGAGTACATGTAGCAGATACTGAAGGAGGTAAGGAAGCCTGTTACTAGAAAGTCCTATATTTGCAAATAGAAAAGGTTTTCTAGTTGGTGTCAACAACATAACCATCACCCATTCATATCTAGTTGCTCTCTGGTTTTAAAATTTCATGAGTTACTATTCTATGGTCTTTCTTATTCCTCTGTAAAGGTTCATTTATCAGCCATTTCAGCTTGTCTGCCCATGGGTTCTCCTCTTTCAATGCAGTGTCATGCCTGAATGTTTTTAAAAGACATTTTGCACAAGAGGCCTGCAAGTAAACTGGTACTCCCTCCTTGGGATCTTAATTTTGTGTTAGAAAAGCAAACCCTTGCTCCATTTGAACCAGCTAACTTAGCTAAGTTGAAGTTCTTAACATGGAAAACAATTTTACTGATTGCTTTGAACTCTGCAAGAAGAGTAGCTCCGTTGCAAGCTCTTATGGTGAGTCAACCCTATCTCATTTTTCAAAGAGAAGGGGTTTCTTTGAGAACTAATACATCTTTTATGCCTAACGTGGTATCTGAATTTTTTTGAGCGAAGCTATCATTCTCTCTATTTTCTTCCCTGAACCTAAAAATGAGGGAGAAAGGATAACTCCATACCTTGGATCTCCACAGACAACTTGGGGTACAACCTTGACGGAACTAAGTCTTTCATATCTTTGGATCGGTTGTTCATTTATTTTGAAGGTAAGAAAAAGGGACAACTTGTGTCAAAACAAAGCATTTCCAATATTACCTTTTGTTATACTCATCTTAACAAAATTATTCAAAGCAGGGTCAAGGCCCATTCTACCAGGGCCTTGGGATTCATCTATGGCTTTTTGGAAAAGGCTGGATTCTACAAGTATTCTGACAGCTGCTATTTGGTACTCTGTACTTTTACAAAGTACTGCATGCTTGATTTCCTTCTCCAAGTCCAGGTCAGGCTTTTTTTAGAACAGTTCTCTAGGGACACCTGGACTCTTCTCCTTCCACCTCCCAAATGTAGGAAACTACAATAATCTACCCATGTAGCCAAGTCTATTGCAGCAGTGATTGGTGTAATGAACAAAGCACAGTTGTGTAAGCAAACTTTTTAACGGTAGATATTCAAATGATTACTGCTATAGTAGTTGCTTCATCCTCCTTGTTCTTTGGTGTATTTTTATGCCAGGGTGTGGGCATTTTTTTTGTGTGTTCCTAGCATTGTCCCTTCTGGGCTGAACCACCTCATCTCTGTTGACAGGAACGTTCTTAAAGGCTTGGCACCAAAACTTGTCTTTTAGTTAGCTCAGCTTGAGCTGTCTAACATTTTGGGCATGTGGAAGGTACCCTGAAGCTTTGGAAGCTGGCTAGCTGTTTTATCCTTGGCAGGATACAACCCATGTAACTAAGGCCACTGCAGCAGTGATCAGTCAATGGCAAGTTTATTTTCATAAGTGTATTTTATGTCACCTCACTGGCCCAACAACTTGTTTGCCATGTTGCTGCCGAAAGACTGCAAATAATCTGTGATGCATGAAAATAAAGTACTAATTTAGAAAGGTCCTCAGATGATTCAGAACTCCTTCATGGACGACTTAGCTCAAGAGTGGATAGTCAGTGAGGAAAAAAAAAAACACAAGTATACTTCAGGATCCATTGGACATCTTCTGAACTAAAAGAAGTCTCTCAGTCATTATCTGCATGTGGCTGTGGTAAGTTAAGGACTCACAGTAGAATTTAACAGCATCTGTTTTATGGGCCTGATAACATATTTTCTTACTTTATACAGCTGCTATTAATGTTCTCAAATAACCTTTCCAAAAGTGTGTTAGTTCCTGCCTCAGCTTTCTGTAGTCTTATACTTCACAACTTTGTGGATAAGCCTGTGTTCAAGGCCACCTCTCCTGAGCCAGTTTTAGACATGAATAAGTCGGTGTTTCAGGTCTGGTATGTCTGATTGAAATGCGTGAATTCTAAACATATCAGCTTTACATATAAACCTGAAACCCATTAATATGAGTACATCATTTGTAACTACAGACACTCAAGGAACAAGTTCTTGTACAGATAAAACTCAACGAGTTGAAATAACCATTTTTACAGGAAGGGGAAGCTCTGTTGCGTCACCCATGCGCTGGTTCCCCCCCACACACACACACACACACCCCTTACTAATATATTCTGATGTCAAGGTTACTCGACTTGGACAAAGACAAGTCATTCAGAAAAATGAAAAGAAAAAGGTATTCCTCCTTCTCCATGTCCCTTTGATCTGTGACATGACACATTTTGAGCTTAAATACATTGCTACAACAAGTGGTTTGTGATCAGAACAAGAGCAACATGCACTACAAGCTACAGAGCTGAAGAAAGCAAAAATGAGCAAATCACGTCTCAAGTTAGCCTGGGTAAACCTATCGTTGCTATGTCAGTGCAGTACCTTTCAGTGCATTACATATCCTGACTGTCAGTTTTCATAGCAGGCATGCAGCATATGTCAGCTGACATTCAAGTACTAGTTTCTCTTATCCTTGGTAGAGGGATAATCACCATTCATTTCCACTGTAGATTTTCTGTGTTAAAAAAAAAAATGAATGAAAAATGAATTATTGAATATTTTATAGTAGTATCCGCTGGCCACAGCCACCACAATAAACCCAAGTCTGTTTCAAAAGGATTCATGGAATGCTAATCCTCCCCCATGCTGTAAGTGATATCTAGTTCACATAATTGAACTTCAAAACATCAAAATTGATTTGGTCGAGACCCTTTTATAGATGTTTTAAAAAGCTGAAAAATTAAACAAGGCAAAAGTGTTTTTTTTTCAGGAGGCAAGTCTCCCTGCACACCCTAACCCCCTGCTAATTATGTTTACTAACTCCAAGATTGCATTACAGTTGGGAAAAGGACACATTCCTAGATCCCCACTGCACCTCAGTCTTAGTACAAACAGTTCAACTTTTTAAAATGTTGATGTTATGGTCTCGACTATATGAATTTTAACATTTTACAAATTTGATCATGTGAAGTAGGCTCCTTGTAAATGTTTGCACTTTTTTGTGAGGATTACTGTATCATTTCTTTCTTTGTTGGTCTGCTGTTGTAACAGGTATGTTGGGTCCTTTCTTCTATCTGCGCGCTAGCCCAGCTTTTCCCCACTGTTCTCAGACAAGTGCAGAATAATTGCTTAAGAAACACCTCATGTTCATCATTAGATTACTTTTGAGGTAGCCTGAGCTATATAGGACATATTCTGCCAAGGACTGGACATCTGACCAGTATCCAAAGCTTTAGCGTACCTTCCACGTGCCCATACGTCCAAGGAGGTAAGAGGGAGATGCGGTCTAAAAGCAATCGCACAGGTCCTAAAATTCAAACCTTTCTTGTTGTTGAAGCAACCAGTAAGACTTGCTCACTGCCTTTACCGTGGTTCAGTGGTTGGCTAGTTTCAAGAAAGTGAGCAGTTACTTGCACCATTGGGGACTTTCCTTACATTTTTCTTTGAAAAGTGATATTGTTTCTACATTTAGATCTGAGAGAAAGGGGAAGTGCTTGTGTGAATGTCTAATTCCTTGTAGATGTTCTCACACAGCTTGATATTTCTGTTTAGGAGCAGAACATGATGGTCCGTCATGCTGTTTGCGTATCATTTATATCTAAGACTATAAGGAGATGGCTTAGTTCCCTCAGACTTTTCGTGGTGAGCCAATGGCTTAAAGTCCTTACTCAGTCCCTTATGGAATCTAGTGCTAGTACCTTGAATGTCACTCTTTTGGTCATTAAAAAAAGAAGAGCCTATAACCGGTTTTGAAAATGTCTTCAACTTCTTCTGTTCCCCGCCCCTCGACTGATAACTCTGATGTGGCCATATCAGAGCCTTTAGACCATTTGTCTGCTGCTTTCAACCCCCCTGCTGCTGTTTCTTGGGAAACCACTTAAGTTTGGGAGTCTGGCTTATCCACAATGGCTAGATGTACAGTCTATGTAGAATGGAGAAATCTCATCTGATCAGCGTGGAAAGGGATAATGATGTCTAGCAGATAATGCTTAGTGAAGAAGTGCCCTGTGACATGAGGGCAGCCTGGACATCTGTAGAGTTTTTCTTCTGAGTCTCCTAGGAAAAAGACTCAGACAGAAGGTGAACTTTCCAGTCGCCCTACCCTTACTCTGAAAGAAGGAAAAGAAGACTGGTTCCCTTTTACCAAGGTTCCATTTAGGGCATTCCAGTCACTTCTGACTGTTTGTCCAGCCTCTACCCTTTCAAAGAGACAGATACCTCTCTTCCCTTCTGATTCAGAATCTGTTTCTGATATGGGGGAGGCGGTTGGTTTAGATTATGCTTCCCAAGTCTCTTCACCTGGAAACTGGGAATCAGAATCTGCAGAAATTATTTTTTCAGATCCTCCTGTGAATGAATTGTCCTTCTCTTATTCTATTGGAAGGATGAAGGATTTATTTAAATTGGAGCGTACAGAGATCTGAAATTCAACTGAATTACTATGGGTGTTACAGGTAGACCACCCCCCGCCAAGCCATTGTTTGTACCTCCTAGTGCAGCAGCACTCGAGGATGCTTTTAATGCAGCCAGTATTTTTCCTTGATATCGTCTCTGCTCCTAGGAAACCATATAAAATGTATAAGGTACCTCTTCTGTGATCCCAGAGTTTGTCCCTTCAGTTATTTCATTAACAGAACCACTGGTTCTAAACAATCCTGTTCCTTCAAACAAGGATGGCAGAGCCTTTGACAGATTCAGGAAAAATGGTTTACAACTCTTTAACCTTAACATTTAGAACTGTCAGTTGTCAGACTCATATTTCCAAATTCCTTTCACCATCTTTTGTTGAATGGAGGATAACCATTGCTGACTTTTACCTATGCTTACCTCAGTCACATAGGGTTGCCAAGCATTTTTGATATGCTCATATGATGCTACTAATGCAGTTTCTAGGGCTGCAGCAACTGGATCAGTGATGTGCAGATTTGAGTGGTTATGGACCTACAATTTACCAGATGATGTCACATCAGAAATTCTTAATGCCCCCACCCCCTTGTTAAAGAGGTCGTGTTTAGCATTTCATCTGCTGCTGTTCTCAAGAGATTTGATGAAAGGGAGAAACTGATTTGAAGGATACCAAAATACAGCAGAGAATTTTCTTCCAGTCCTGGATTGTTTTACAGGAAACTACTTAAACAGTCACAACAAAGGTCAGGAAAGCAACCATTTAAGAAGCAGTACTAGGGAATTTCCTAAGAAAAAGGGACAAGCTTGTCAGGCCTAATATCAGCCAAAGAAAAATAACTGACTGTGCCACTCTTCTCATCTAGGTAGTCACGTAAATGTTTCAAAGAATCTGTGTCTTTCATTTCACTGTGGCACCAAGTTACAGCAGATTCTTGGGTATTCTAAGGCCATGGTAGTCGTTAGCCTAGTATGTACCCTTTCTAATAAATTGGCTTGGGTTGCACAGCTTGGCTTATAAAGGCTCTGCTGGTCATTAGCCATTCAGAATGGGTACAGATGAAAATGAGAATCCCCCCCCAATCTAAAAATGCGGGTCTATAGTACGTTGTTGAACTTTTAAAAGTTCAAACGTCGTATGGTCGATACCATATGATCGAACTTTTAAAAGTTCGAACGTTTCAACGGAGATCTCCGTACAGTGCAGAAATGGAAGTTTTCCATTGTCTGTACTGTAGTGCGATCTTGGAGTTGGTATATTTAAAGAGTGGGGGGGTGCAGGGGGGCTTGCCCCCCCTTAACCTTTCAGGTAGGTTTTTCCTGTTTTCTTTTTTTTTAGTTTGATTTTCAAACTTTTAAGAGTTCGAACATATGGTCTCAACCATGGTGTTCGAACTTTTAAGAATTCGATAATCTGATATAGACGCTAGAAATTCCATCCCATCCTCAAAATCAAACCACCTTTTTACTTCCATCATTGCTCATATGCTTTCCTAGGGAGTAATGGAGCATGTACCAGGAGACCAGAAAGGAAGAGAATTCTATGAAAAAACATTTCTGGTACACTAGGAGAAAACCTGAAGACTTGTTTCTTTCCTAAATCTCCCCATCAAGGTTCCAAAGTTCAAAATACTTGCATTGCAGTCTCTTTCCCCTGATTCCTTCCCTAAGTTTCTTGGTATGTTTGGATCTAACAAATGCATAGCACCATATTTTTATTCACAAAAATGTCAGACACATTCTCATTCACAATTCTGTTTTTTTTATTCTCTGGGTTGTACATAGTACCAATGGTATTCACAAAGTATTTGCACCAGTTATTGTTTTTTGTAGTTTATAAGGCAATTGTTATCTTTCCCTGTTTGGACAGATGCTTTATTTTTACAGACTCTTTGCAAAACTGTCAGGAATCTCTCCTCTTTGTCAGAAATCTATTTCAGTGTCTAGATTTTCAGCTCAGTTTGGAAAAGTCATCTTTCATTCTCTCTCGCAGAATAGCTTCCCTAGGATGCCGGTTAGACACTTCAGAAGTTGTGCAAGTCCTGTCTCAGGAAAAAGTAACCTTTTAAAAAAGGCAGTTCATTCAGTTCTCCAAACACTGGCAACAACAAAGAAATCCTTTGGGAAAATTCACTGGTTTCTCGTATCAGTTTGAACCCAGCACCAACACCCTCTGTCTTTCCAAATCCCTGTACTGAACTTTGCCAGAAAGAAAATTCAGTGATGGATAAACCAGTTACCAATGAATACAGGTCTTTCAACAATCCCTAGCCCCTTCCCAGTCTGTAATTATGGTTGCCTCAGACTTTGAGGGTGGGGGTGGGGGGCTTTATCTAAGGGATTCAAGGTCCAGGGTCTTTGGGATCATAATTTCAGAAAGAGACGCACAAATAGACATTATGGCATTGGTAAATGCTCTGAGGGCTTTAAATCATCTATGGACTCCTAAGACCTTTTTTGGTAATAGATAATACCACTGATGAGTGGTACGTAAACAGACAAGGGGAAACCAGGTTGTACCCCCTATGCAGAGTAGCCATGTAGCCTGGAAACTGGCAAATCAGTGCAGACTTATCCATTCAGCTGCTTATAGCCCATCAGAGCACAATGCTGTGGCAGACACTGTAAACAGGATGAAGACAGACCCTCATGAATGGAAGTTACACACAGGGATCTTCCAGGAGATAATCTGCCTGTGTAAAACTCGGGGGTAGATCTGTTAGCCTCCATTCACAACAGACAGCTGAAAAAATTCTTCAACACTCCTTACAGAAAGGTCTGAAAGACAGATATTCTTTTCCCCATGGATGAGAGTGTTCCTATATGCCTCTCCCCTGCCCCCATAAACAGAGTTCTTTTAAAGATCCCAAAGGACTGTCAAAAATTGTAATTTTAACTCCCATTTTGGCCCAGACATCAATGGTTCTCCCTCCTCTTGAAATGTCCAAGGACAATTATCACAAACTTCCTCACAGGATGGACTTACTGTCACAAGACTAGGAGTGACAGCCTATAAATTCTTCATCTGACAGTCTGGATGATTGAATTTTAATCCTGCTTCGGCACCTGTTTTTAGAAGATGTGCAGCAGGTATTAAGAGACTAAGATACCTGTTGCTAGAAAAGTCTTATTTGGCCAGATGGAAGAGATTTTCTGGTTGTTCATAAGAACCACCAAGGCGTAATAGTTAAGGTGCTTACCTTAGAAACACAAGGTGCAGGGTTTGATTCTCACATGGGGTAATTGAGTAAGCTTAAAATGGCCCCCAAGGGCAGTTAGCCTAGTACTAATCTATGAATTTAAAGGCAGAAGCTCCTTTGGTTCTTAATATGGAAAACAGTAGTAGTAGTCATTCCTCTGATTTCAGCTAAGAGAGTATCTAAGGTGCAGGCCCTTGTGGTAATTTAACCTTATCTCACCTTTCACAAGGATAGGGCATCCTTAAGAGCCATTTTCATTCTTTCATGTCAAGGTTGATGTCAGAATTCACTTTAAATCAGACTATTCGTTTTCCTTTCCTAAACCAAAAAAAAAGTAAATAGAGATAATTCTGCATACGCTGGACGTCCACAGATAGCTGTGGTACTACATTGACAGGACATAGGGCTTCTGAAATTCCATTCAACTATTCTTTTCATATGAAGGCAAGAAAAAGGGACAACCAGATTATTTCCAAACAGTTATCCCATGCTATCTAGTTCTGTTATTCTCACAATCGAAAGACCCTTCCTTTCAAGGTCAAAGCCCACCCTGCCAGTGCTATTGCTACTTCTAGAGTTTTATGGTAATGGGTGGACTCCAGAAGTGTTCTAGAGGAGGAAACTTGGTCATCTGTACATATCTTTACTAAACATTACAAAATTAACTCCTTCTCCAGATATAGAGTGAGTTTTGTAGAACTGTTCTCCAGTCCCTCCTGGATTCTGACCTTTCTTCCTCCTTCCCCTGACTTTCTAAGTTTTGGTAATTGTCGATTATCTGTTAGACTACTACAACAGTGATCTAATGATGAACATAGTATAACTTTTTAAGTAAACTTACCATAACAGTAGATGACTGAATATTTGAATAGGTCACTGTTACAATATAACCCCCACACACACACACACATACACAAAACCTTTCTTGGCCTTCTTATGTGGTTTACATATTTCTTTATCTTATCTGGCTACCAATGTGGAAGTTCCCTTTCCTGAGAAGCATGAAAGCCCTGAATTTTGATGCCCCTATAGTTTCTCTGCTGCCACACCCTCGTGCCTTCTTGGATATCTAAATGTTGTCAGGATATGTAACAAATAGCTTTGGCTGATGCAATAGTGAACTATTCTAACATCTAATGTTACAGTAAGTTTACAAGCACTACTGTACTTTCATGTGCCATTTTATACTAAAACATGCAGAAAAAAAAAAGATTTTGAGCAGTTCTAAAGACAAATGGTTTTGTCGGGCAAAGCCCCTGCCACGCCATATGCAGAGATCTTTCTCCCCTGCAACCTTTCTGTTTATAAGTTTGAGGCAACTGTATCTTGAAGAATGAGAATTTTCCCCAAGCATCAACCTCCATAGAGGAATCAGCATATGATCAAGTATGCAAGACTCTGCATACTTTTGTAAAGATGAATTGTCTGACTCACTTCCTGGAGAGCATCTTCAGCACTATGCTTTAGCAGTTTTCCAGCTGCTTAACTCCTTGCACACTTGAATTTCTGTGATTATGCCATTTTAATAAGGCTGGCACCTGAAGCATATGAAACACCTCTTTTACAGCTATTGTAGGTAAATATTTCAACCCACACATTTTAAAGCACCCAGTTTCTCCATTGTTGTGCTAACCTAACAGAATTTCTGAATTCACATAGTACAGCTTCGGTGCATTTATGTAATACGCGCATACTGATCATGCACAAAGCATACTTCATGCTTTAAAATTTAGATTACTATCAATACATGATTCTTTTTTAAATTCCCAGATTCCTCTGCGATATTCCCCAGTTGTGGCCAATGAACAAAGATAGTCCTATGGGCTTCCTTTCAAAAAAAAAAAAAAAAAAAAATTAAGAACGAGTCATACAGCTTATCTGTGCAGAAAAACTCATGCACTAACTTTGTACATCATTTGTGGTGGTTTAGTGAAGATGCTTAAGGTCACTAAGATGTTAATTTGTTTCATTCTGTAGTCGCTGGTTTTATTACCTCACAGTCCATTTGCCTACTGTGTCATTCTGAGTATATTACTTGATGGTCAATATACTGCAGTTCAAATCAATAATAAATAGCTTTTGTCTTGGCATAAATAGAAGATCAGTAAGTGCTTTTGCTGTTACAGCTTCATCAGAATAGTAAAAGAGTATAAAAACTTAATCTTTTATATTTAAAATCAGATGGTACATTCTAGAATCCATTATCCCTTAACTGAATGGCTAAGACATTAGTCTTTCAGAGCTCTTCTTCAAAATAGGCTTAATGCTAACCAGTTCATTTAGCATTGGATGTACTGCTGCATTAATGTAATACAGTGGTATTCTTGGTATTTACAGGGTACTTTGTATATCACAATCTCTAGAAGAAACAGACAAATCCCCTAATACATGAGAAATGTAACATATAAACGTATTGCACCATATAGAATGTTTATAAAGTGCTTTTTGCAGTTTATATTTTTAGATGTCTGTTCCTGTACACTCATAAAATCTCATAACAGTTTTACGTGTATAAAATGGTAGAAACTTTTTACAGACTGCTGTATAAACCATACACGTAATATTGCAGTCAGAATGTCTTGTAGCAGCATAATCCTTCTTAGTGACTAAATATGTACATATTTTAACAGACTTGTAGCCACAAACAGAACATTGTTCACAAGGATATGTCCTTTTCTTTCTTGGTTTCTTTTATTATTTTTTGTAAAGGATATCCCTTTCTTAGTAATAACAATCACTTGTCCTTTTTTATTGCTTTCTAAAATCAGTTTTATATTCTCAACTGTCCTGTAAATGTAACATGGTGTATTAACCGCCATTTCATTACTTCAGTAATGTATACCAAGTCATTTAACCGGACATTGCTCCTGGGTCACCCCTGAGTGCTAGTGGATTCTCTGAGCTAAATAAGTAAATATTTCTTGCTACAATCTTTACTGACAATAAAACAAACCTAACTTCTCCAGCAACATGTCATATTACTGGTATGCAGTTAAATGTGTATGTTCATTGTTGTGGCAAAATATGGGTTTCTGTGAAATGCATTGCAAAGCCAGCACAAAACTAACAACACCCATTCCCTTCACTTACATTGTGCTACTTTGAGGCTACCTACTACTTTACTGTTATATATGACATATCTGTTTAATTCTATCAGTGTTATGTCATATTGTTTGGTTTATAGTGCATCTGCTATAGTCCAGTATGACATGGGCACATTTTACATACTTTACCGTGCTTAACTGTGCTTTGATGAGTTATGGTAGTATGCACTGTACAGAATGGCAAGACCACATAGGGTGTTATTAAGCAGTTACTGAATCAGTCAGATAAGCACATCTAACGTCAAAGACCCTACTTGGTGAGTCTTAAGTTGAATTAGACATCTCTAACAGAATGCACTTTTTTTCAGAAGTCTTATTCATGCTTGAGGATATCCAGATGCCTGGCTGATGCACAGCATGGTATAGTGTAGTGATTCTGTATCACCACTCAGAATTCAGGTGTTAAGCCTTGCTGTAGTCAATAAATTCCTATATTTACATGCTAAAGTCTCATCATAAGTTTCCCTGTGGCCACCATATCATTAAACACGACTTGTAGTATTGTTTGTAATATGTTAGGTAAGAATATGGCATTAATACATGCCACAAATGTCCAAGTTGTTTTTCATTTACTCAGTATCAAAGGAGGAAAACAACGTTGGTCTGTTTCACAAACATGGCAGTGATCATTAGCTGATCATGTGGAGAACTGTGTAAGAGTCTTACTTGAAACCACAGGTATTCATTGGATCACCAGAATGTGTGATAAATACAAAGAGGTTAGGTCCAGGCCTAATTCCACTCAGTGTAAATCCACTGCTCATTTGGCATGCACGTTCCCCTTCAGTGATGAATTTGCAATTGACTAGTAAAGGTTCTAGTCCTAAGAATTCTTCAGCTTTTTCTGAAGAGCTTGGGGATGGGGGAGGCACTCTGGACATACTTGCAAGGTTCCTGTGCCATTACAGATGTGGATGATTAGCTTTTGCCTTGGCTGACTAGCCTGATCCCAGAAGTCAGTTGCTTGAACAGCAGATTAGGGGTACTCAGGAATGGGTACTGTCTGTCTGGGACCAATTTCTATGCCCACATGGGCCAACAGGCCCCGATTGTGTAGAGTCATCCTGGTCACATGTTTGCATGTCACAGCATTGGTATTATGTATTAGTTTGATGTGTGGTGTAAGCTCAAGGGCATATATAGGAGCATACCATTAGGAAGGTCACTGTGAAGTCTGCTCCAGCCCCAGTGAAATGAGTCTGCCCACCTCATGCTGCTTTCAGCAAACAGTGCCTAGTCCCTTGACGCTTGGCAAATGCCTACTATTGAGCATAAAGCAGTGATCATGGTTCTTTCTAATTTCCTGGTCTTTATTTGGAATCTGAAGGTTAAAAGGGCTCTGTTTCTTGGGTATAATGAGACTACCCCTTTTCTACTTCTCCAGATGTCCCCCAGAAACCTTGTAGAGTTTCTGGGGAAGAAGATAGGAAAACATGGACAAGCCTTCCATTGGAGCCTGTCATGCTGGATAATATCAAAGCAGCCTGAAAGTGTCCATATTTTCTCCAGTTAGCCCTACAAAAGCAGATGTCTCTTTCAAGCCACTACTGATCCCATAAGCAAACATCTCAATGCAGACTTCTGTGTGATTTTTTTTTTTTTGCTCTAGCATACATCCTGCAAATGGGTGCATTTTGCTACCTTGCCATCAGACAAGTAGTTTAAAGCTTTGGACAGCAGTGACAAGATGGTCTGCCCTCTGTTTCAGTGGGTCTTAAGGCACTCAGCTATTTTTTCACCTGGCCCTTTTCTAGGAATTCCAAGTTCAACAGGTCCTGAAAAAGCTGGAGGAGCTTCTGGAGTCTTGGGCCAAGGAGAACCTTTGTGACCTCATGTCCTTGGCCTCTTCAGTTGGATACTGTTTATCTTATTGACCTTTGATTGTTCTAATACTCTGGGCAGGACAAAGAAAAAAAAAACATCCTAGATACTGACTTTATGGTGAATAACCTATTTGGCTAACCTTCCAAGAATCTTATTAGTGACATTTTGAAGAGGTAGTTGTCCCTCGTCTTTGCAGAAGGCCTCTGTGAGTCCCCTGCTACCACGTGCATTCTTTATTTTGAAAGGCCAGGTCATTCCCAAAAGAGAAAGAAGCCTCCTAAATATGCAGGGAAAGTCTTTTGTTGTCATGCATTGTTGCCGTTTTCAGACTCCGCAAGTTTTCAGGCATGTTGAGTCTCCCTAAGTTCCTGCAACAGTCCTACTTATGGTCTTGGGCTGCCTGTGAGGGGGACAGTTTTCTGTGCCTGCCCCAGGTTCAAGAGCCATCACTTTTGGGCAAGTACTGGGGTATGTGGGCCATATTCCACAATGAGCTCTGCTAAGAGATGATCAGTCCATGTTAATGGAACTCTGTACAAGCCTTAGTCTGTGGCTCATAGAGTCCATTGAGACTGTTCAAGTACAGAAAAATCAAGATTCTGCTCTGTTTTTCTTGATCCCAAAGTGGACAAAGCGATGTTGCCCCATTGTGGAACTTAACAGTTTCAACCAGTGCATTCAGAACCCATGGTTCCATGTGGTCACCCTTCAGTAGATTGTGCCGTTGCCTGATTGAATGTTTTTGTTGGTCATGTTGGATGCCTTGTGCACATCAACATCTGGTTTTACCTGAAGAGAATTCTCTGGTTTGCTCTAAGTGGGTAACACTTCCAATAAAAAGTGTTGAAATGTTGCTGCTTGGGTGTTCTTCTGGACCCAGAGTCTTCATCAGGGTATTGGCCTTCATGGCCAAAATCTTCTATAAGGAAAGATCGCTGTTTTTTTTGTACCAGAATAACTGGCTGCTAATAGCCCCATCTGGAAGCCCCCCCCCCCCGAGTGCAGCCATGGCTTGGTCCCTAGCAGTTACCAAAACGTCAAAAAAGTACTCCTTGACCTCAGGCCAAAGGAAGTGCTTCATTTGGGAGGGATTGGGCACTGTACAGCTTCAGTCATTCCTGCTTCTGGAGAGTACTCATAAGGTCTTACTCTGTACCTTCTTGGCAAGGACACTGTGAGGAGTCCAGGCAAAAACTCTTCTACACCTGTTGGACTTGAAGATGATTATTATCATCATGGCACAATATTTGCATGGCCGAGGGTGTAGGTGTTGCAATGGAATGAGCTGCCAGTGGCTTCAGTGCCAGCACATCCTCTTGAGCATATTGTTGGTATCATATCCTTGTTGTGGAATCACGGAGTGCTGGTCACTTCCCATCAGCCTGTTGGTTGACCATTCTTTCCTCAGCAAAACCAGTTGCAGGTCTTGATGTCTGATGCTTAGCTTTTGAGCTGGGATGCTCACATTGGGTCCTACTCAGGCTAGAGAGAGTGGCTTTTTCCGTGGAGAAGAGGGCTCCTTTTCAGTCATTTGGAAGTCAGAACAGTACTCCTGACCTTGAGGCTTTGAAGAATCAGCTGCTTTGGACGCCTGCCTTTCTCTGGTCAGGTGAGACGGTCAGTCCATTTTGTCTTATCTAAACAAGGGAGAAAAATGCCATTCTCACTGTGCAGGGAAGCAGTGCTTGTCTAGTATTTGTAATCGACCAAAGCTCCTTTCTCTCTGCAGTGGATATGGTAGGGGAAGTGAAGAAGTTGGTGGATGATCTGAGCCTGGGTTTCCAGTCCTTGTCTGGAGCTTAGGATTTTATAGAGGTGAAGCACCCCAGAAGTCAGCCTGTTTGCTACCCCAGAGAATGTAGTTCTCCCCTTATGCTAAATGTTGCTGAGCACCTCAGGGGTTGCTTTCTGATGTTGGCCTGTCATTATGCCTGATTTACCGACTGGCATCTTGGAGGTAATTGTATCTGCTAAGAAGCCTACGAGATACACACACATATATATATATATATATATATATATATATATATATATATATATATATATATATATACACACATACACACATACATACATATATATATATATATATATATATATATATATATATATATATATATATATATACGGTTCCCATTCAGAAGCCTGAAACATCATAAGCCTGAAAATCAAAATCCTGAAACCAAAAGCCTGAAAATTCAGAATCCTGAAAACTCAAAATCCTGAAAGCCCAAAATCCTGAAACTCAAAATCCTGAAAACACAAAATAGACATACTGATGTCATTGTGGCTTTGCTATTGTTAGCCCTGTGGTGTTAGGTCATGCGTTGGGGTCAGGTAAGTGTGGTTGGTTTTATTTTAGGTTAGGGGCGGTTTAAGTGAGTTAGGGTTAGGGCGCAGGTTAGGCATGTATGCAATAGTGACAAATATTGGGGTTAGGGGCGGTTTAAGTGAGTTAGGTTAGGGCGCGGGTCAGGTGAGTGTGCGATAGTGACGGACTTTAGGGTTAGGGTTAGGGTCAGGGTCAGTTGGTAGATATTAGTGTCTTTATAGTGACATATTAGCATTATTTGTGTTTTCAGGATTTTGAGTTTCAGGATTTTGGTCTTTCAGGATTTTGGGCTTTCAGGATTTTGAGTTTTCAGGATTCTGAATTTTCAGGCTTTTGGTTTCAGGATTTTGATTTTCAGGCTTATGATGTTTCAGGCTTCTGAATGGGAACCATATATACACACATACTATGCCAGCTTATATCATTAAGTGAGAATGATTTAAAATGAGCTGTGCATTACCCTGTACATCCCAAGTCAGTTTGTTTGCAGATCATTCTAACATCCCCGGCACCTGTTTAATCTCTCTCAAATATTTCATGATAAAGGTACATTGTGCCAGCAGTTTTATTTATTTATTGTTTATTTATTTGAGTAAAGGAGTACTTTTATGCCACCAAGTCATCCAACTATTGGCAAGTATGAGAAAATTATTACAAGGGAAATTTATCAGGAAAGCAACTTTTTGAGACAGATGACTCTTAACAATAATCTGTCTACAAAAGAAGAGAGACTTTTGAAAGAGATAAAAAATGACTATAATACAAGAATAGTGAAACCTGATAAAGGGGGAGGGGCAGTCCTTTATGACAACATTCAATATACTAAAAAGATTTATGACATCTTATATATTTCGGGGAATTATGAAACAATATCATTAAATGAGCTAAATATAGCATATCAAAGAATTGATTCATATTTAGAGGAATATTTAGTAGATGGAAGAATTTCACAAGAACTATATGACTATCTTAAAGTTAAATTTCCTAAATTAGCTACATTGATTGGAATACCAAAAATTCATAAGGATGTGAATGACCCACCCTTTAGACCAATTGTATCAGGAAGCAAATCCAAAACCTTTCCTCTAGGAAGATACATAGATACTAAATTAAAATTTTTATATAATCATATAACCCATATGGCTAAAGACTCATGGTTTTTTCTCAACAACTATCCGATTACAACTCGGAATAATAACACCATTTTTGTTACAATAGATGTTATTGACTTGTTTTCCTGTATCCCTAAACAAGGAGGCTTAGAAGCCTTCAGTAACAGTATTATCATTTCACTGAATGAGACTATGGGAATGATGCTATGAGAACTATTTTATGGTAGGAGTGGCTTTTCCGTGGAGAAGAGGGCTCCTTTTCAGTCATTTGGAAGTCAGAACAGTACTCCTGACCTTGAGGCTTTGAAGAATCAGCTGCTTTGGACGCCTGCCTTTCTCTGGTCAGGTGAGACGGTCAGTCCATTTTGTCTTATCTAAACAAGGGAGAAAAATGCCATTCTCACTGTGCAGGGAAGCAGTGCTTGTCTAGTATTTGTAATCGACCAAAGCTCCTTTCTCTCTGCAGTGGATATGGTAGGAAGTGAAGAAGTTGGTGGATGATCTGGAGCCTGGGTTTCCAGTCCTTGTCTGGAGCTTAGGATTTTATAGAGGTGAAGCACCCCAGAAGTCAGCCTGTTTGCTACCCAGAGAATGTAGTTCTCCCCTTATGCTAAATGTTGCTGAGCACCTCAGGGGTTGCTTTCTGATGTTGGCCTGTCATTATGCCTGATTTACCGACTGGCATCTTGGAGGTAATTGTATCTGCTAGTTTACTTAGAAGCCTACGAGATACATATATATATATATATATATATATATATATATATATATATATATATATATATACACACATACACACACATATATATATATATATCTATACACATACACACATACATATATACATATATATATATATATATATATATATATATATATATATATATATATATATATATATATATATATACACACACACATACTATGCCAGCTTATATCATTAAGTGAGAATGATTTAAAATGAGCTGTGCATTACCCTGTACATCCCAAGTCAGTTTGTTTGCAGATCATTCTAACATCCCCGGCACCTGTTTAATCTCTCTCAAATATTTCATGATAAAGGTACATTGTGCCAGCAGTTTTATTTATTTATTGTTTATTTATTTGAGTAAAGGAGGCAAACAATAGGTTGATCTGTCTTAAACTCATGCGCCTACTGTAATTCAGGAAGCACCTAAGCTGTCAATGCATGTCCACTTATATCTGTTAAACAATTGATCCATTTTGGACCTTTTTTCAGACTCCGCCCTAGAGCACTGTCTGGTTAAGTAACTTGCTGTGAGTCGAACAGTAGGCAAATGAAGGCTGAGGGTGTCAAACACTGGAGTACAGGCTGTAGCTTAACAGCTCATAGCCTAAATCCTTTGCTCTGCTAGACAATTTGTATGTATTATGGTCCTGTAAAATACTTAGATTAATTTAAAAAAAATTAGAATGTCTTATTAATTCTCTCAACCTTCTGCTATATAACTCTGGATGTTATGTGGTCCTGTCTCGCCTACATTCTTTACTCACTGGTTCGGAGCCAAGAATCGGCTCCGACTCGGCCAACTTATTTTCTAGCACAAAGTCTTTAATTGGCTGGGTTAACCCGGTATCCCAAGATGCACCTTGGCCTAGCCCCAGATCTCGTTTGCCGCTCGTAGAGTTAGGACATGGTCTCGCTTGGCTGTGGCCAAGTACCCTTTCTATACTTTTCATAAGTATTTAGCAGTCTGTTTCTAGTAAAAACCTATTTTAATAGCTAGTTTTCATTGTGAGTGTACTGTGTGAGCGAGTTGTGGTTTTTTTTGTGGTATCCCTCTTTTGGCGGGCTAGGCCCATTTAAATTGGAGGACCTAGTCCTCGCCGGTGTGCTTTTTCTGTAAAATTGTTTTTGTTGGTCGGTAGTTAGATTCCTTGCTACACCAAAGAAACGTTTAAATTAGCGTTTCTTTGGTTGTTCTTGGTTTGGTTTTCCCGCCTTCCTCTCGTGTCTGTCGTCGGTTGAGTGGGTGCTGTGTACTATTATGTCTAAAGAGCAGAAAGAGCATAAACCCTCTGGGTTTAAGAAATGCTCTAAATGTGGCTGAAGATGTCCATCACAGATGGGCATTCTATCTGTGTTTATTGTCTTGGTGCTATTCACCTGCAAGAGTCCTGCAGTTTTTCCCACGCTTTTAGTCCGAGGGTACTGCAGGAAAGAAAAAATAAGTTGATTTTGAAGGGTCTGGTTAAACCTTCTTTTGAGGAGTCCTTAGACTCTTCTTCTAGTACTAAGTCTAAGACTTCCAAGGCCAAGAAAAGATCTCCGGCTCCATCTGTCTCTTCGGAGCCCCCTCCATGTCAATATGCTCTAATATACTAAATTTAAAATAATGTTCATCACATTTAGATTCAATGTGTCTGTATAGAGCATTGGTTTTATCTTTTGTTCTCATGCTGTAGGTGTGGTCGTAGATTCTCTTCGTAAGACATCTCTCAGTCTTTCCTACATAAAAACTTGGACACTTGTTGCATTTCGCAAGGTATATCACCATTTTTGTATTACAATTACCATATTTGGCTCTAATAAAAGATTTGTGACCATTCTCTAACCTTATTTTAGTCTCTTCTGACATGTATTTACATTGGTTGCAACAACCACATTTGATACTTCTATTACTCAAACACTTAAAATCCTTTTTAGGTTCGTTATGTTCAACTAATACTTTTATATTCTTTCCCATTTTATATATAAAATTGGGTTTGTTGCCCAATATTTTAAATAAATTAGCATCACTAGCTATAACATGCCAGAATTTACACATTATCTTTTTAATTCTGTCTGTGCCCAAGTTATATTGTAGAACACAAGCTCTTTGAAAGGATGGTGTCAAACCAATGTTTGTGTTCTCGAGATGCTTGCCTAATTCTATGCCAGCTCCTAGTAAGGCTTTATATTTCACATTCCAGTGCTGAATAACATATTCAACTACATCTTCCATCATTTTTGTGGGATAACCTCTTTGTTGGAATAAATTTTTTATAAAGTCCATTTCATCTTTCATATTCTCATAGCTTGATGTCATGCGTGCAGCACAAATACATTGCCCTTTAAACACATTGTGTTTTACTTTCGGAGGGTGACAGCTTGTATAAGCTAAATTGTTTGAAAATGTATTTTTTCTGTATATTTTGGAATGAAGTACTCCCTCATTATGAAAAATATATGTGTCCAGATAAGGTACCCCCATTTTGCTCTGTGCATACGTGAATTTCAAATATTCGCTACTTGTATTGATATAGTCAATAAAATGTTGCAAAGTGTCATAATCCGCTTCCCACAAAATATAAATGTCATCTAGAAATCTAGAATAGTATTTGACATGTTGAAAATATTTACTGGGGAACAGATAAATGTCCTCCCAATTAAGCATAACTAGGTTGGCGTATATGGGGGCACAAGCTGCCCCCATAGCCATTCCCCTAGTTTGCTTAAACTATTCTCCTTCATAGTAAATTAAGTTATTGTCTAGTACTATAGACATCATTTCTACTAATAGACATATTTCATCCCATTTAAAGTTGGAATATTTGATAATACTGTTACTGAAGGCTTCTAAGCCTTCTTGTTTAGGGATACAGGAAAACAAGTCAATAACATCTATTGTAACAAAAATGGTGTTATTATTCCAAGTTGTAATCGGATAGTTGTTGAGAAAAAACCATGAGTCTTTAGCCATATGGGTTATATGTTATATAAAAATTTTAATTTAGTATCTATGTATCTTCCTAGAGGAAAGGTTTTGGATTTGCTTCCTGATACAGTTGGTCTAAAGGGTGGGTCATTCACATCCTTATGAATTTTTGGTATTCCAATCAATGTAGCTAATTTAGGAAATTTAACTTTAAGATAGTCATATAGTTCTTGTGAAATTCTTCCATCTACTAAATATTCCTCTAAATATGAATCAATTCTTTGATATACTATATTTAGCTCATTTAACGATATTGTTTCATAATTCCCGAAATATATAAGATGTCATAAATCTTTTTAGTATATTGAATGTTGTCATAAAGGACTGCCCCTCCCCCCTTATCAGGTTTCATTATTCTTGTATTGTAGTCATTTTTATCTCTTTCAAAAGTCTCTCTTCCTCTGTAGACAGATTATTGTTAAGAGTCATCTGTCTCAAAAAGTTGCTTTCCTGATAAATTTCCCTTGTAATAATTTTCTCATACATGTCAATAGTTGGATGACTTGGTGGCATAAAAGTACTACCTTTTTTCAACTGTCTCATAGAGTTATGTACAGTAGAAATATTAGACATATCAATTTGTGACTGATTGTTAAAAAATACTGCCACGTTAATTTTCCTAATATATTTCTTAAAATCTATTATTAAATCAGTCATATTGAAATTAGGGTTGGGAATAAATTTCATACCCTTTGCCAATAAATCAAAGTGCGTGCAATCTATTAAAACATTGGAATAATTGTATATATTACAGTTTTTATAAGAACAAATATTCCCTGTAAAAACTCATTTTCTTTTTCATTTTGTTTCACAACACAGTTATCTTTTATTGCAGAATTAGATGGCATTGCTAGTTCCAATTTCTTTGACTGTATCTCGTTCTTGTAAATGTCTGTTTCATCTGATTCTTGTTCTGATACGGTTAAGTTTTATCCATCATTTCCATCTGAAAATCCTGCCTCCCATACATGTATGACTTATCATTTGCATCCTTATAACTTTGATTATTGCTCGTACGACCCTTAATCTTTGGCTTAGTTAGTTCTGGCCATAAATACGCCATACCCTTATTATATTGTTCCCTATCTCTTTGCATTTTAATAGTTTTTCTCTGACATAACTTAGAAATCCATTTATCTGCCTCCTGATATTGCTTGTATTATAATTTCTCCCATTCAGTATATAATAAATCATTCACTATTCTAGTATTTAATTTCTCAGCTTCCTGAATTAATTTACTTAATTTTTCATCATTAAATTTGATATGCATAAAATTGTAACCACATTCATCAAAAAACTTATTGAATTCTTTTTTACCTTCATTAGTCAATTCCAACCCCATGGGTTGTTTAAAAAACCTTAGCCCCATAGGTACTAGTTTGCTATCAATACATTTAGACAAATATGCATTGTCAATTTTCAACCCATTGATTTTTTTCAATTTTTTCCCCAATGAATAAATCATACTTTTCAGATTACCAGTCACTTCTGTATCAGGGGATTTTAAATTAAAATTACTTTTCATGTTGTCCATATTGTAATTAAAAGTCAAAAATTCATTGAATTGTTTGTCCTTAGGATTGTGACCAACCTGTTCTGATCTTGTTTCTGAATAGGTTGTGTTCATTACAGTACCTGTATTGCTTTGTGTGGAATTTCCAGTAACAGCTGAATATGTTCTTAATGGAACAGTCCTTTTGGGCTTTGTTCCTGTTCTTCTGGCTTCCACATCCACATCACACAATGAAAAGTCAAACGTAAAGTCAGACAAGTTTATCTTGCTGCTGCTAAAGTGTTCTGTAATGTCCAAAGTATTTGGTTGTTTTTTGTTATCACCCTGTACATTTTGAATATCCAGACTGTCATTAAATGCTTACCCCTCACTTTCAGTCACAGTTATTTTGTTATTTTTGTTGACTGTATTACCAACGAATGTTAGAGATTTCAGTTCTGCTGAATTGGCAATTAACACAGGGTTGCTGGCAGCATCAAAATTCGTGACAGTCGGTGCATTATGAATGTTCCGTGTATTGGATACACTTACATTCGTTTCGTATGATCGCTGTCACAGTGCAATAACTTTTTTACCAGGAGAACCAAATTATTCAGTTCTCCCTTGAGTTTCGCTAGCTCTTCCTTAATTTGAAAAACATTGGTAACTTCCTCATTGTTGCATATGTCCATCGCTTCTTTTGTAGGAGATGCAGCGGTGAGTTCCGTAGCCATAACCAACAACAGAATAATCCAAAAAAACGAGCAAAACTAATATATAAGCTTAGGATCCACCAATAAGTGGATTAATAATGGCCGATTTATTTTCAACATCAATTGAGGACGAACAGTAAAAAAACAAACAGCGGAAAACAATGCTTATAATTCAATAGTTAAGCACTTTCACCCATGACATCTGGGCTTCTTCAGAACTGAAAGCCAAATACTACAACCAGTTTATAAAACCTATTTGGTGCCAAAACAAAACTTTCAGATTGTTAAAGAAATATTAGCGCTAGAATGTTTGGCACTTGCTACCTTATTTTAAATCATGTAAATATTCACAGTATATGTCACTACTAAAAATACATGGAATTGACTAATGAAGGTAAAAAAAAGAATTCAATAAGTTTTTTGATAAATGTGGTTGTAATTTTATGCGTATGCTTATCAAATTTAATGATGAAAAATTAAGTAAATTAATTCAGGAAGCTGAGAAATTAAATACTAGAATAGTGAATGATTTATTGTATACTGAATGGGAGAAATTATACAACAAGCAATATCAGGAGGCAGATACATGGATTTCTAAGTTATGTCAGAGAAAAACTATTAAAATGCAAAGAGAATAGGGAACAATATAATAAGGGTACGGCGTATTTATGGCCAGAACTAACTAAGCCAAAGATTAAGGGTCGTACGAACAATAATCAAAATTATAGGGATGCAAATGATGTTATACATGTATGGGAGGCAGGATTTTCAGATGGAAATGATGGCTACAACTCAACCGTATCAGAACAAGAATCAGATGAAACTGACATTTACAAGAACGAGATACAGTCAGAGAAATTGGAACTAGCAATGCCATCTAATTCTGCAATAAAAGATAACTGTGTTGTGAAACAAAATGAAAAAGAAAATGATATAGTTTTTACAGGGAACATTTGTTCTTATAAAAACTTTAATATATACAATTATTCCAATGTTTTAATAGATCGCACGCACTTTGATTTATTGGCAAAGGGTATGAAATTTATTCCCAACCCTAATTTCAATATGACTGATTTAATAATAGATTTTAAGAAATATATTATGAAAATTAAAGTGGCAGTATTTTTTAACAATCAGTCACAAATTGATATGTCTAATATTTCTACTGTACATAACTCTATGAGACAGTTGAAAAAAGCTAGTACTTTTATGCCACCAAGTCATCCAACTATTGGCAAGTATGAGAAAATTATTACAAGGGAAATTTATCAGGAAAGCAACTTTTTGAGACAGATGACGCTTAACAATAATCTGTCTACAAAAGAAGAGAGACTTTTGAAAGAGATAAAAAATGACTATAATACAAGAATAATGAAACCTGATAAAGGGGGAGGGGCAGTCCTTTATGACAACATTCAATATACTAAGAAGATTTATGACATCTTATATATTTCGGGGAATTATGAAACAATATCATTAAATGAGCTAAATATAGCATATCAAAGAATTGATTCATATTTAGAGGAATATTTAGTAGATGGAAGAATTTCACAAGAACTATATGACTATCTTAAAGTTAAATTTCCTAAATTAGCTACATTGATTGGAATACCAAAAATTCATAAGGGCGTGAATGACCCACCCTTTAGACCAATTGTATCAGGAAGCAAATCCAAAACCTTTCCTCTAGGAAGATACATACATACTAAATTAAAATTTTTATATAATCATATAACCCATATGGCTAAAGACTCATGGTTTTTTCTCAACAACTATTCGATTACAACTCGGAATAATAACACCATTTTTGTTACAATAGATGTTATTGACTTGTTTTCCTGTATCCCTAAACAAGGAGGCTTAGAAGCCTTCAGTAACAGTATTATCAAATATTCCAACTTTGAATGGGATGAAATATGTAGTAGAAATGATGTCTATAGTACTAGACAATAACTTCATTTACTATGAAGGAGAGTATTTTAAGCAAACTAGGGGAATGGCTATGGGGGCAGCTTGTGCCCCCATATACGCCAACCTAGTTATGCTTAATTGGGAGGACATTTATCTGTTCCCCAGTAAATATTTTCAACATGTCAAATACTATTCTGGATTTCTAGATGGCATTTATATTTTGTGGGAAGCGGATTATGACACTTTGCAACATTTTATTGACTATATCAATACAAGTAGCGAATATTTGAAATTCATGTATGCACACAGCAAAATGGGGGTACCTTATTTGGACATATATATTTTTCACAATGAGGGAGTACTTCAATCCAAAATATACAGGAAAAATACATTTTAAACAATTATTTAGCTTATACAAGCTGTCACCCTCCGAAAGTAAAACACAATGTCTTTAAAGGGCAATGTATTCGTGCTGCGCGCATGACATCAAGCTATGAGAATATGAAAGATGAAATGGACTTTATAAAAAATTTATTCCAACAAAGAGGTTATCCCACAGAAATGATGGAAGATGTAGTTGAATATTTTATTCAGCGCTGGAATGTGAAATATAAAGCCTTACTAGGAGCTGGCATAGAATTAGGCAAGCATCTCGAGAACACAAACATTGGTGTGACACCATCCTTTCAAAGAGCTTGTGTTCTACAATATAACTTGGGCACAGACAGATTTAAAAAGATAATGTGTAAATTCTGGCATGTTATAGCTAGTGATGCTAATTTATTTAAAATATTGGGCAACAAACCCAATTTTATATATAAAATGGGAAAGAATATAAAAGTATTAGTTGAACATAACGAACCTAAAAAGGATTTTAAGTGTTTGAGTAACAGAAGTATGAAATGTGGTTGTTGCAACCAATGTAAATACATGTCAGAAGAGACTAAAATAAGGTTAGAGAATGGTCACAAATCTTTTATTAGAGCCAAATATGGTAATTGTAATACAAAAATGGTGATATACCTTGCGAAATGCAACAAGTGTCCAAGTTTTTATGTAGGAAAGACCGAGAGATGTCTTAAGAAGAGAATCTACGACCACACCTACAGCATGAGAACAAAAGATAAACCAATGCTCTATACAGACACATTGAATCTAAATGTGATGAACATTATTTTAAATTTAGTATATTAGAGCATATTGACATGGATCCTGGGGAGGAGATTTTAAAAGTTTATTAAGTTATAAAGAAGTATGGTGGCAAATATATTTAGATGCCACCACTCCCCCGGGTCTTAATGAATTTATTTCTGTCAAACCATTGATTTCTATACAAGTCCTTACACATCTTATATTTTTTATTTTTTATTTTTAATTTTGTACAGCTATTATATAAAATTTTTTTTAGAAAATACTTATTTATAATAAATTCTTAATAATAGCTTATTTTTTTGTAATTTAGTAGTCTGAGAACTAGGTATAGATTATTTGTAATATAGATGTTATACTAGATATATTTATGAGACAATTTTTATCATGCATAACAATTTTTTATATAGTGACACGGTTAACTAGAACTGGACTTTTGAGGGATTGGAGTGTTTTTATTTTTTTAATTTTTTTATTGTTATTCATTACAGTACCTTTTTAGTAGTTTTTAACCATATATAACATTGAATATTTATTAAAACAGATTATTGTAGTTTTTTATATATTATGTAATAGATTTATAATATATTATAGTATTTTAGTAGTGACATATACTGTGAATATTTACATGATTTAAAATAAGGTAGCAAGTGCCAAACATTCTAGCGCTAATATTTCTTTAACAATTTGAAAGTTTTTTGTTTTTTTTGGCGCCAAATAGGTTTTATAAACTGGTTGTAGTATTTGGCGTTTAGTTCTGAAGAAGCCCAGATGTCATGGGTGAACGCGCTTAACTATTGAATTATAAGCATTGTTTTCCGCTGTTTGTTTTGTTACTGTTCGTCCTCAGTTGATGTTGAAAATAAATCGGCTATTATTAATCGGATGTGTGGCACTTATTGGTGGATCCTAAGCTTATATATTAGTTTTGCTCATTTTTTTGGATTATTCTGTTGTTGGTTAATACTACCACATCAAGATGGTCAAGGAATCCAGGACTCATTTACGCTTCCGGCTGGGAGCCAGTCACTTCCAGTTTCGTGCCCTGCCCTTTGGTCTCACCACAGCCCCCAGGGTGTTTACCAAGTGTCTGGCAGTGGTGACGGCTCACCTGAGACGTCGTGGATTCCAGGTATTTCCATATCTGGACGACTGGCTTCTCACTGCCCCCACCAGGCATCTCCTTATTCAAGCCAGGGAAAAGTCTGCCTTGCTGCCCTCACAGCGTGTTGTTTTTATAGGCGCCGAGCTAGACTCTATTCAAATGCGGGCCTTTCTGCCACAAGAGAGAATAAGAGTGCTGCGGTGTCAGATTCACGCATTTGTTGCCCCTCAGAGTTCAGGCCAGGTTAGTTCTCCAGCTCCTGGGATCCATGGCTGCCACCATCATGCTGGTACCTCTAGCCAGGTTACACATGCGGATCCTACAGTGGCTCCTTTCGGCCCAATGGTCCTTTCAGAAACTTCCTCTTTTCCACTTGATACTTCTCACGGAATGATGCAAACAGGACCTCCACTGGTGGCTATGCTCCTCCAATCTGGACAAAGGGAGGAGCTTGATTCCTATGACTCCAGTGGCCACGGTGACCACGGACACCTCCCAGATGGGGTGGGGGGTATTATCTTGGCAGGACGGTCCAAGGCACGTGGCAAGATCACGAGGTACACCTGCACATCAATGTTCTAGAGATGAGAACGGTGTTACTAGCATTGCGGGCACTCCAAAGCTCTCTTCCTCGGGGAACGATTGCAATTCACTCGGACAACATGTCCGTGGTGTGGTACCTGAACAAGCAGAGGGGAACCAAGTCTTATCCTCTCTGCAGAGAGGCCATACGAGTGTGGCATTGGGCAGTGTCTTCCCAACGGTTTTTAGTGGCAACGCACATTCCAGGAAAGACCAACATGATAGCGGACAGGCTGAACAGAGCTATTCTGATGCCTTACGAGTGGTCCCTGAACGACCGAGTGGCAGTTCAAATTTTCAACAGGTGGGGTCAGCCTTGCTGCGATCTCTTCGCCAGCCCTCTCAATGCCAAATGCAGCAAGTACTTCACACTGATCCCCCCACAGGGGGAGTCACCCAGGGACGCTCTAGTCCACGATTGGCCCGCCGGTCTGATCTATGCTTTCCCTCCGTTTCCTCTGTTACCAAGAGTGATTCAGAAAGCCATATCCTTGGGAAGCAGGATGATTCTAATTGCTCCACACTGGCCTCGACAAGTTTGGTTCCCCTTTCTTCAGCAGTACGCAGTGGACGGCCCTTGGACTCTGGACCCAGTGCCAGACCTACTGATTCATGTGTCAGGACAGCTCCACCCCTCCCTGTGAACCCTCAGGTTGACAGCTTGGCTGCTCCACTTCCATCACTAGTTAGACGACATTCCTTTTCACCTGAGGTGGTACACATCTTGTCTTCGTCTCATAAGTTTTCCACCAGAAGTATTTATTCCAGCAAGTGGAAGAGATTCTCCATTTGGGCTCAGGCCCAAGGTTTGGACCCCTTCACAGCCCCAATTCCATCTGTCTTAGACTTTTTAGCCATGCTTTTCTGACAGGGCTCTGCGCCTGCTACCATTAAGGTGCAGCTGGCTGCAATTTCCAACTTTCATACATCTTACAAGCCTTCTCTTATGGGCCATAAACTTTGTAAGGCCTTCTTGAAAGGCGCCTGGTTACTTCGCCCTCCGGTTTCAGAACCTGTCATGCCATGGGATCTAAACTTTGTGTTACAAGCCATCACTTCACCGCCCTTTGAACCGGCTGCCACCTGTGAATTAAAATTTCTATCTTGGAAGACTGCTTTCCTGATAGCCATTACATCGGCCAGAAGAGTATCAGAAATTCAAGCCTTGTCCATTAAGCCTCCGTATTTGACCTTCCATAAGGACAGAGTTTCGCTGAGACTTAACTAGTCCTTCCTTCCGAAGGTGTCCTCCACCGTTAATCTGCATCAGTCTATCGAGTTACCAGTGTTCTTTCCGAACTTTTCCAATAAAGCAGAGTTTAGGTTTCTCCAGTTGGATGTGCACAGACAACTAAGATTCTACTTACACAGGACTAAGCATATTAGGAAGTCTGATCAACTGTGTCCTTCTCAGAAAACAGAACAGGTTGTCCTATTTCCAAGAGCACAATTTCTAAATGGATCAAAGATTGTATTTCCTTTATCTATTCGTCAGCAGGCAGAAATTTACCTTTTCCCATTAAAGCTCATTCTACCAGGGCAGTGTCTACATCAGTAGCATACCATGCTAGACTTTCATTGGATGATATTTGTGCTGCAGCCACTTGGGCTTCTCCGCACACCTTTATTACTCATTGCAAGTTGGACGTGGCTTCTCGGGGCCGGGCTTCCTTTGGTTGCACGGTTCTCAGGAATATTTTCCTATGAGCCGCCCAGGATAGAGGTGCTGGGGACGCTGTCCCGTGAGTAAAGAATGTAGGCAAGATAGGACCACATAACATCAGGTAGTTATGTACTCACCATAACGATCGATGTATGTGGTCCATCTCGCCTCACATTCTTACATTCCCTCCCACCTCACATTCTTACATTCCCTCCCACCTGCCCCCTTCCTATATGATTTGGAGGAAAATTGGTTCTGAGAACCCTTCAATGTCAGTTGTTTTTTCTTTCCTTTCAGGCTGGAGCTCCCTCCAGTGGCAGTTGTGTGTGTGTGTGGGGTGTGATTGGGATGGCTGCAAACTAGATCTGGGGCTAGGGCGAGGTGCATCTTGGGATACCGGGTTAGCCCATCCAGTTAGAGACTTTGTGCTAGAAAATAAGTTGGCCGAGTCGGAGCCGATTCTCGGCTCCGAACCTGTGAGTAAACATTGTGAGGCGAGATGGACCACATACATCGATCATTATGGTGAGTACATAACTACCTGTTTTATGCTTATTACTTCATTTAAACACGTCTTAAAATGTACTCCAGTTGCCAATTACTATTCATTTTCTTCTTGTTTAGCAACATATCCTAGTCCCCTCCTCTGTTATCTAGTATCACTTCATCTAGATCAAAGAACTTATTTTTTTATTCTTACCGCATTTTCCCAAGTGCCTACACCTTCTGCTTCATTCTTTCCAGCTTAGCCCAGTGCCCCCCATCCATAATCACATCTTCCAACATCTCTTACACCTCCTCCCATACTGTCTCCATTCTAAGGTTGGGGCCAGTGTGGAACCTAAGGTTGTCTTGGAAGGTTAAGCTGTTGACTGCTTCTATTTGAGGGGATTTTTTTCATTTACAAGCTACCCCTTGATACCTACCTCCCCTGTATTCACTTTTTATATCCAAGGGCTACTTATCTCTATGGACCGTGCCTTCCCACAGGGAATGCCTAGATGAATACTCTTCCTTCCTGGGATGGGCATGTCCATCCCTCCCTGCAAGCACCCAAGATGCTAATTAAACTCAGGTTGCCTGGACCATAAGGCTTTTATCCCTCTATTCCATGGCATTCGTAATTTACACAAAGCATTATATTTATTGTCTGATTTTACAGCATAAAGATTTTTAGTGGTTTTACCAATATAAAAACCGGTACAACCCTCACATCTAGCTAAAGAAACAACACTGACAGAGTTACATGAGTATATATCTCTTGCAGCATGTATTGTTCAAGTCTCATGCATATACGCTGGGATTCAGAAAGAAGTTAGCACTGGGAGAGAGCTATGTGACCCAACTGTTTGCTTTTTTAAATTTCTGTGATACTTGGAATGAGAATAGTGTAGATAGCTGTTCATTTAAACTATTATTAAGCTCCATTCCATGAAATATGGAAAGTTAAAAAAACAGCCATTTGAGTAACATAGCACTTCACAAGAGCAAACTTATTTTTGAATCCCGGGGAGAATGTGAAGTGTTTATCATATATTTACAAAAGTTGCATGAGCAACGTGAAAATATCCCATCTGAAGTAGTTAACTTAATTTTGTCTGCAACCTGTGGGTATTCGAATCCATATAGGATCCAAGCCGGCAACTTTACAAGCATCTGCTCCAAGCTCCTCCCCCTTACCCATAACCATCTCCTGCCTTCCCTCAGATCTCATTTGCCGCTTCGTTCATTAGCATCGTGGTCTCTGTAGCTCTGAGCCTTAGGGTTTTTGTAAGTGCTTTTGGGATTTTTTTTTCTTGTGTGATTGATAGTGTTTTTCTCATTAGTTCCCTTTCCTCCCCTAAACGCTTGTTCGTCGGTTGCAAAAAAAAAAAAAGTTTAGTTTTGTGAGTTATTGTGTAGGCTCTTCTCTTCCCTATAGAGTATGCATGGTCAGTAGTGTTGGGGTTTGTTAGGTGTGGCTGCTTTTGTGTGAAAATGTCAGAACAGCCGAAACCTACTTTCAAAAAATGCACAGAGTGTGACCATAAGCTTTCACCATCGGATGGTCACTCTGTGTGTTGTTTGCCTAGGCGTAGCCCATTTATCCGCCCAGTGTAGTGTGTGTGCTGGATTCAGTCCGAGGGCCCTGAAGGACAGGAAGGCCAAACTTGTGGCTAAAGGCCTGCTCCCAGCTTCCACTTTGGACACTTCAGCCTCGGCAACTCCCGCCCAACCCCCCCTCAGGCTGCGACTCCCCCTCCCACTAAACCTGCTGAAGGGGATGCAAAAGGGAGAGACAAAAGACATAAAGATACAGACAGGAGAGACAGAGAGAAGAAAGGGGATAGGTCTCGTAAACGGTCTCCAGATCAGGCGTCCTTCCCTAGCCCCACCTTCTGAGGTATTGAGACCTGTGTCTCCTTGGCTCCACTCCCCCGGAGCCGAGGCCTTCCTCCAGATCCTCCCACTGACCAGCCAGATCCGAGTCTGTCACTTCCTCACGCTCAACTCGGAGTCTCTCTGAAATGGATATGGACAGGATGATGAGATTTATTCTGACCCAAATCCAGGTGGGAGTCTTACCAGGCCCCTCTCCCTCTGGAGGGGGGACATTCATACCCTTCTTTCATCCGATTTCTCCTTCCCGGATCCGGCCTGCGGTTTTGGGATTTAAGGATCCGAGGATCTTTGGAGCTGGGGATTTGGCATCGATGGTTCCTCCTTCCTTGACTCCGGTGATTACCTTGAGCTCCTTGGATCCGACCAGCTCTCGGGGCCGAGGACGGGGAGTCGGACTCGAGGGGATGGAGGTGTCTTCGGCTCCAACTTTGTTGGATCCAAGCTGTTCCTTCGGAGCTCTGGCTACCCTAATCTTGGCCATGATCCTCACGGCAGACCCGGGGAGCACTTCCTCCTTGTTGGGTGCTAAAGAGGTGTGCTCTCCATCGGTGTTTGATGTAGTGGAGAGGGTTCTCTCCCAAGGATCGAGACCCCAGCCTATTTCCTTGGATTCCACCCAGACACCCTCTGATTCAGTTACAACTCTCTTCAGCTTGTCTCAGGGACAGCCCGTGCTAGAGGAGCCACAGGGGGTTCCCCTGGAGGAACTCTTCCACCCCCCACCCGCGGCACTGAAGAGGGTCCTCATAAGCACACGTGCAAAAGGAGGCACCTAGACTCCCCTGAGTCCCTTACAGAAGACACTGATTTAGATGAAGCAGAAGGTTCCCTCAGGTCACCTCCCGAGGATGTCTCCTTTGGAGACATCATGGAGATCCTCTGCCAGAGGGGAGGCTGGTCAGCCCCAAAACCTTCTACGGATTAATCAGTGCTCCTGGAGACTTTTGGCACAGGCCCATCTATGTCCTGGGTGTCCCCGCTGGTGGATCCCTTAGTGGATCTTATTACCACGTGGGCATGGAAGAAGCCTGACACCATAGAGCCGATACCTAAATGCCCAGACAAGATTCTTTCTCCACCCTTGGACAGACAGGCATGGTATAAGCGATCCCCTGTGGACACCATGGTGGTTGTAGCAGCCACCAAGAGTGAACTGGCTCAGGAATGTTCCTCGGTCCATCCTTCGGAGAAGGAGTCCAGGACAGTAGATCGATTTGGGAAGTGAGTATATTCTTCAGAGACGTTTTCCAGCCGAGTGCTGAACTACTTGGCACACATTATTATGACTGCAGCGAGACCTAGTCATGGAATTAGCTGAGTCGCCCCCAGAGTTTTTGTCGCAGGAGGACAAGCGTCTGTTCTCCATGAAAATGTCGACTCTGAAGTCAGCATCAAACATGTCCATGCGCCTCCTTTCCCAACTACGGAAGGAGCAGCTAGGGTGGCTGGGACCGGCATAACTATGAGGCGACACGCTTGGCTCAATCTGTGTCAGTTTGCAGACCCCTTCAAGGCGTCTTTTACGAATGCTCCCTTCAGTAGTTCTGTCTTTGGGAAGACCGTATGTGACACCCTTGTCCAGAGTGAAAAAGACGGGAAGACCTTGCCTGCTGTTGTAATCTGCTTCTCCAGTCCTCAAAGATCCTTTTTCAGGAATCAGAGGGAAAAGAAGATGTGGTTCCAGAAATCACAGTTTTCCTGGGACTCTCAGGACAACTCGTCCCCTAGAGGCAGAGGGGGACATGACAGACGCCATCCCAGAGGCAGAAGGGGTCCAAGGAACTTTGGGTCTAGGGAGCCCTTCTCGGACAGGCCCCCACAGAGCAGTCCTGAGGGGTTGACCAACTGTTCTACTATGGAGGCAGTCAGGAGAAGATTATCATTGCACCCAACGGTGTGGGAGTCCATCACTGCAGATCGCTGGGTGCTTCAAATAATATCCAGAGGTTACACCATCCTGTTTGTTGCCCCTCCAATCCAACCAAAGTGCCTTCCAGATGTCCCACCCGCTCAAAGGGAGACGGAGGTGCTAGAGGTTTCCAAGTTTCTTCAAAAACGAGCCATCAAACCGGTCCCCTCCGATCAGTCCGGGTCAGGCGTTTACTCCAGGTTTTTTTTTTAGTGCCAAAAAAGACGGGGGACCTCAGACCCATTTTGGACCTGTCACCCTTAAACCTGGCTGTCGCCAAACAGAAATTCCAGATGGTCACCCTGCAGTCCATTCTACCTTACCTTCGAGAATGTGACTGGATGTGCTCGATAGACCTCCAGGATGCATGCTACTATATCAAGATTCGCAGAAGCTCCTGGAGATTCCTTTGTTCGCTTCCAGCTGGTAGCCAGTCATTTCCAATTCAGAGCCCTACCCTTTGGTCTCACCACAGCCCCCATGGTGTTTACCAAGGTAATGGCAGTCGTAGCAGCTCACCTGAGGCTTCAGGGGATTCAGGTATTCCCTTACCTAGATGACTGGCTCCTCGCTGCTTCCATCAAGCATCTTCTTTGCCAAGCCAGAGACTCCTTCCTTCATCCTGCAGACCTGCTAGGGATTACTATCAATGTTTCCAAGTCCCTCTTGGACTTTATCGGGGCACGGCTGGACACCCTTTGACGGAGTCTTTCTAACTCCAGACAGGGTCCAGAGTTTACTGGCTCATGTATCAATAATTCTTGGCCCCAGGTTACTGAAGGCGGGCGGCATTCTCAGAGCCCTGGGCTCTATGGCTGCAGCAATCTGTATCCTACCATGTGCGGGTCTTCACATGCGTGTTCTACAATGGACTCTAGCCGTACAGTGTTCTTGGCTACATCTCCCCATGGATTCAAATCAGCAATGCCTGCAGGGCGTCACTCCTCTGCTAAGTCCCAATCCCCGGAGATCGCAGCGGGATGCCCATTAGTTTCACCCACAGCCCAAGCCACAGTGACCATGGATGCCTCCCAGCTCGGGTGGGGGGGACACTATCTGGGGAGGACGGTCAAAGGCACGTGGTCCCAGATCGAGACCAGATTGCACATCAATGTTCTGGCGATGAGAGCAGTGCTTTTAGTGTTGCAAGCCTTCTGTACTGTTCTTCCTCCGGGGACTATTGCAATTCAGTCAGACAGCATGTTGGTTGTCTGGTACATCAACAAACAGGGAGGAATCAGATCTTACCATCTGTGTCACGAGGCCATGATAATGTTGGGAGTGGGCGATCTCCGCCAGTCGCTTTCTGATTGCAACACACATCCTGGGACGCTCCAACATTTTAGTGGACAGATTGAGTCAGGCTATTTTAATGCCATACGAGTGGTCTCTGAAACAGTCAGTAGCGGAGGAGATCTTCCTTGCGTGGGGCCAGCCTTGATTGCGATCTCTTCGCATCTACTTCCAACGCGAAGGGCAACAAGTTCTTTGCTCTGATTCCCTCACCGGGGGATCCCCCCCCAGAGACACTCTAGTCCATGCTTGGCCTCCCGGGTTATTCTACGCTTATCCCCCATTACCACTTATTCCGAAGTTTTTTCAGAAAGCTTGCCAAATGCGGTGCAAGGTGATCCTCATTGCCCCATTCTGGCCTCATCAAGTGTAGTTCCCCTTCCTCTGGTCTCATGTTCTAGCTCCTCCTTGGATTCTGGATCCCTGCCCGGATCTCATTTCCCATCCCTCGGGCACCTGTCCGCCTAACGTGGGCAACCTCAAGCTGACAGCTTGTTTGTTCCATTTCTCTTGATTGCCAGGGCTGCTGGTCTTTTGTCTTCAATGAAAACTATTCTGGTGGTGGCTCATAAGGCTTCCACTAAGAAGATTTACTGCAGTAAATGGAAATGATTCTCTATTTGGGCTTCTCAGAGAAATCTGGATTCTTTTACAGCCCCTGTCTCTGCAATGTTGGATTTCTTAGCCAGCATTTTTCAGCAAGGGGCTAGTTCTTCTACTGTGAAAGTGCAACTGGCAGCTATTTTGAATTTCCATGTTGGCGAAAACAGGAATGCCCTGGCCTCTTCTAGACTGTGTAAGGCTTTTCTTAAAGGCACCTTTCTTTTGCGTCCTCCAATTAAGAACTCTGTTCCTCCTTGGGACCTTACCTTGGTTCTGCAGGCTTTAGTTGCTCCCCCCTTTGAACCTGCAGCATCAGTAGATTTGAAGTTCTTATCCTGGAAGACAGCCTTCCTAGTGGCCATTACGTCGGCTAGGAGGGTTTCTGAGCTTCAGGCCTTGTCTGCCGTGCCCCCCTTACTTGATCTTCCATAAGGATAGGGTTTCTCTCCATACAAACCCTTCTTTCTTACCTCAAGTGGCTTCTGAATCAAACATTAATCAACCAATTAACCTGCCTGTTTTCTTTCCAAATTTTCAGAACAAGGGTGAATATAAACTGCATTTGCTAGATGTTCATAGACAACTTTGTTTTTATTTACACAGAACAAAGCCCTTCCATAAGTCTGACCAGTTATTTATGTCTTTTTCTAAACCCTTTTTGGGTAAAGTCATCTCCAAGGTTTCCTTAGCTAGATGGATTACACTATGTATTTTGCAAATTTACAAAGAGAAAGGTTTGTCTCCACCTGGTCCTGTTAAAGCTCATTCTACCAGATCTATGGCGACATCTGCTGCTTTGTGGCTTAGGGTCTCATTGGATGACATTTGTGAGTCAGCAACTTGGGCAAAGTCACATACCTTCATTTCTCATTATAAGTTGGATTTGATCTTCAGAGGGAGAGCATCTTTTGACTCTGTGGTGCTCAGGAATATCCTTCCATGAGGGCCTCCTAGGAGATTGAGTAGCTGGGGACTCTGTCCCACAGGTTGCAGATAAAATGAAGTTAACTACTTCAGATAAAGAAGTTATGTACTCACCATAACATTCCATCTGAGTAGTTATACTTCATTTTTCTGCATCCTTCTCGCCCTCCTTCCCCCGAACCTTCTCATGTGATATTCATGTGTGGTTTATTCTAAGTTGAGTTGCTGATTGGTTTGAGTTGTAGCAAACTCGATCTGAGGGAAGGCAGGTGATGGGTTTATGGGTAAGGGAGAGCAGCTTGGAGCTTGGAACAGATGCTTGTAAAGTTGCCGGCTCAGATCCGATATGGATCCGAATACCCACAGGTTGCAGAAAAAGGAAGTATAACTACTCCGATGGAACGTTATGGTGAGTACATAACTTCTTTTTTTGTTGTTTGTTTGTTGTGATTTCCATATCTTTGAACTTGAGCTTGTTTCTACAGGCAAATGCAGATTGCTTCCCAACTAAATTCTGTAAAATCTCATTTGCCTTTAAAATTTTGCAGATGTTCATCGTGCATACAGCTGCAGTCATCACACTTGGGTTATCCTGCCGTCAGGCGGGTCCTTGGTCGGCCGAATTCCAAAGTCTAGGTCCGGCGTCGGTTGTCGTTGCTTCTTTCCTGACGTCAGTGCAGCAGGGGTATAAAAGAGGCAGCCGACGCCATTTTCTCCAGTCTTTCTTGCCGCGCGGTGCCCGAAGCAGAAGCAGTTCGCAAGTGGCGGTCAGCCAGCTCCTGAGATTTACAAATAGTATTTCAGCCGAAGTTTTCTTTAAAGCTAAGTACCCCGTTGGGGAAACATTTCTTGCCTCAGACCGATGTCAGACAAAGTTAATAATTGCATTTCTTGTGGGAAGCAAATACCGCATAAGGATTTTCACTCTTACTGTATACCTTGCTTAGGGCCAGACCACGACGTCTCGGCCTGCCGTTTTTGTGCTAGGTTTAACAAGCGCACTATTAAGCGCTGGGCGGAGTTCGCCCTTCATTATTTTGGCAAAAAATTTAATTATATCATGTCGTCGGATGCACCGACGCCAGTTTTAGGCAAAAAATGCAAAGATAAGGACAGACATTCGAGGCCTGCACCGAGTACTGAGATCACGCTTAGGCCGACTACTGGTTCTCTGGTTCTCAGCGAGGCGCCTATGCAGCCCCTGACTACCGATGAAACTACTTTACCGGCGACTACAGTACCCGAAGTCACAGGATCCTCGGTCTCCATTCCCACTGCAGATACCGACGCCACTCTTGGCGGGGAAACCGAAAATTTAGCGAGGCCTGCCATTTCTGAAGGCGTTTTCAGGCCTACCACCTCCTCTATTAAATTGTTCACTAAATCTAAAGCTGCAATGAAAATCAAAAAACACGGTCCTCAGACCCCCTCTCAGGCCCCATGCCTAAGAAACAGATGCTTAAAATGGCTGAGGATTTGATTACTCTCATCAGGGGTTCTCAACCCCCCTCAGACAAAAGACCCAGGTTGGAGGAAGACTACCCTTCCTCAGACCAGGCTTCTATTACCTCAGACCATTCTGAGGACCAGGATTACGCCTATTCCCCATTTGAAGACTCTGATGCTGAGGAGTCTATTCCCTCGGTCTCCCCCCCTGAGGACTACTCTTTTGGGGAAACCTTGCATACATTGAGAGAGCACTTCCACTGGGAAGGCCAAGATTACTCATATTCCAAGAAAAGGCTCAGGGAATTTCTACTACTTCCCCAGCATAGGCCCCTGGCTATTCCTCCTGTCTTAGATATTTTGGATGATGTGTACACAGAAGCCAGTCTTAATCCAGACTCATTACCTCCAGCCCTTGTTAAATCAGACAGATATTACCGGGTTCCTGATTCTCACCAGTTCCTTTATAAAAGCCATACTGCTGACCCAGAAACAATTTCACAGGGTCCCAAGGGGATTAAGGCCTCTACTGCTAAAAACCCTTTACCTTCAGAGAGAGATTCCAGAGCATTAGAAAGGTGGGGGAAAAAGGTGTATACATCAGCCACTTTAACCATGAGGGCATTAAACTGTCAATTTCATATGTTAAAATACCAACAGTTCTTGCTATCTAAGCTGAAAAGCAAAATGACGCAAACAGAACAACCAGACTTGAAAGAGTTGCAGGATTTGTTGCATGGAGCAGAACAAGTGGGGAAACATACCTTGCAGTGTGGTTTTGATGCTTAAGAGGCCTCATGTAGAGCTGCTGTCACGGGGTCTGTCATACGTAGACATGCTTGGCTCAAAGAGCAAGCCTTACCAGATCATGTCAAAGCAAAATTATTAGATGCACCACTACAAAAAGATGTATTGTTCGGTGTTAAAGCTGAGGAGGTACTAAAGAAAATGGAGGAAAAAGTGAAATCTATGCAAACAGTTAAAGATTTCCTGCAGGTACAACCTCCACGCTTCAGCAGAAACTGGCCTTCAAAAAATTGGTCCTTTCCAGCCACGGACAGACCCCAAAGGGGCAGATACAGGCACCCAAGGGGTAGAGGACAACCTCAAGGATCTTACAGAGCTAGACAGTGGCAAATACCAGCCCCAAGAGGTGGAGAAGATAGACCACAGTCATTTAGAAAACAGATGCATTGACTTTCCCCTATGCCTGCCAAACAAAGCTATAATGGCAGCACCTTTGGGCGGAAAACTGGCCTTATTTTCAAAAAACTGGCACATTGTTACAAAGGACAAATGGATTCTGGATATTATAGACAGAGGCTACAGGTTCCACTTTCACACCCTTCCAAAAAAGAGAGGCATGCCAAACCTGCCACAAAATCAATGGGCAGAGGCACAAAGGCAAATTTCCGCTCTCTTGGATATGACAGCAATTCAAGAGGTACCTGCAAAAGAACAAGGTCAAGGTTTTTATTCAAGGCTATTTCTGGTACCAAGGAAGGACAAAGATTGGAGACCCATCTTAGACCTATCTATTCTAAACACATATCTAGAGGTACCAAAATTCAAGATGCTCACATTACAGCAGCTTCTTCCCATGCTGGGCAAGGAGTCTTGGCTGGTAACGTTGGACCTCAAGGAGACATACCTGCATGTCCCTATCAGACAAGATTGCAGAAGATACCTCAGATTTCTTGCAGGTTCAACCCATTACCAATTCTCTGCATTGCCCTTTGGCTTATCTACTGCACCCAGAGTGTTTACGAAATGCCTGGCTTCAGTAATTGCCTTCTGCAGACAACGAGGAATCCAAATCTACCCATATATGGACGACTGCCTGATCCAAGCAGACAGCAAGGACATTCTATTGCAACATCTGGCGTTTGTAATAAAACTGTTAAACTGCCTGGGGTACACAGTGAACAAAAAGAAATCAAAACTAATACCTTCTCAACAGATAATTTTCCTGGGTGCCAGCTTAAACACAACAACCCAGATGGCCTACCTCACGCCAGACAAACAAGGGCAACTGTCTCAATACTTCAACAGAATGGCAACTTTAACCAGGCTAACTGCAAGGAAAATCGTGCAGGCTCTGGGGTTCATGGCATCTTGTATCGTACTAATACCATTTGCAAAGCTGCATATGAGGAAACTACAGTGGTACCTAAAAAACTTATGGTCTCAACACAGCCACAGCTTGGAAACAATTATACCACTCATTCCATGCCTTCAAAAGGAATTTTTGTGGTGGGCTCAAGCATGCCAAAGAAGCACGGGTCTTCCTTTCTGCTTACCACAAGCAACTCAAATCATCACAGCAGACGCCTCAGACTACGCCTGGGGAGCACACATGGCAGGTCAGTGCATTCAGGGAAAATGGTCCCAAAAAAAGATGCACCTACACATCAACCAAAAGGAGATGCTAGCCGTGCAAAATGCTCTTATGACCTTCAAAGACCTACTGCATCCAGGCCAGCTATTAATAAGAACAGACAACACCACAGTCATGTGGTACATAAACAAACAGGGGGGAACGCATTCATGCCCCCTGTGCAGGCAGGCCACTGTGGAACACAGCACTGGAATTACAAATTCAACTACAGGCACAATTCCTGCCAGGAAAGGAAAACACACTGGCAGACAACTTAAGCAGAAATATGACAGACCCACACAAATGGAAGTTGCATCCTCAAGTCTTCTCAAAGATAACTCAGGCATGGGGACAGCCAGACATAGATCTATTTGATACCCACAGAAATTACCAGTTGGAGAAATTCTGCTCAAGGACCTATCATCCACAGGCCTGGAAAGTGGACGCACTCTCTTTCAATTGGACATTGACATTCTATACCTTCCCGCCTCTACCTCTACTGGCCAAAGTCCTATTAAAAACCAGAGCAGAGAGGCCACAAATGATTCTCATTGTTCCAGACTGGCCACGACAGCACTGGTATCCTCTCCTAAAGAGCCTGTCACACTCACCACCATGGATCCTTCCTCAAGTTCCTCTTCTTTTGTCCCAGCACAATTACAAGACCCTACACAGCCAGCTCAGAACTCTAAATCTAGCTGCATGGAGAATACCTTAATTTGCCAACAGACCCTCCTCTCCAAGGAGGTACAGGAAGTCATCTTGGAGGCCAGGAGACCCTCTACTAGAAAAACCTACTCCGCCAAATGGAAACGATTTTGTTCCTGGAATCGAGCTAAGGTTCATAGGTTCATAGGTTCATACTAGGCTATCTGCCCGAGGGCATTTACAAGCCTAGCCCATAGTTTTGTGGCTTACGCCACCCCTTTAGTATGGGGAACTATACCCATTATTTTGCTGTGCCTCTGTCGAGCAGTGACACTGAGGTAATCCCTGGGGTATATCTATGATCTCCCATCCATTGGTCAAGATTTCTCTTGAACAAGGCCATCAGTGCTCTGCCTCACATATACCGGGATTTTATTCCACAGCATAGGGAGTCTTTGGGTGATGAATCTATCCCTCCAGCACGTCCTATTAATAGCCGTGTCGAGGTTTAAGTCTCCCCTTGTGGCTCTGACGGATCTAGATTTTTTGAGGTGAAGCATATTCATCAAATCTGGGTTTGACATGGCCTTGTATGTTAGGCAAAGGTCACCTCTGAGCAAGCGGTAAGCGACTGAATAGAGCTGGAGTTCTTTCAGTCGGGCAGCATAGGGCAGATGTTTGAGACCCTTTATCCTTTTGGTGAGGAACTTTTGTGGCCTCTCCAGCTGCTGCAAGTGTCGGGTCAGATACATTCCGAATGGGGCATTGTACTCAATCATTGGTCTGATGTAAATTATCACAACGATCTCTTTTATTCATACAGCCACGCACATTTTCATTGATTCCAGCACACCTTACCTTGATTTTTAACATACATGTACACACATATTCCAGTTCAGATGTTATAACATATGTATTCCCATATCCCAAACTGAATAGTAGGAATCTCAAAAGGTTTCTTTGCCAAAACCCGGGATTGAACCAGGGACCTTTAGATCTTCAGTCTAACGCTCTCCCAACTGAGCTATTTCGGCACAAGGGTCAGAATCCTTGGGTAATAAATATACCTCAGATTTTACAGTACCTAGCTGAGATGTTAAACAGTGGCCTTTCCTTCTCTTCCATCAAGATCCACGCTTCAGCCATTTCAGCACAGTACAATACGGATCCTCCTTTATTCTCACATCCTCTTTTAAGGCAGTTCCTCAGAGGGGCAAAAAATATACAGCCCCCACGGAAACCACCAGCTCCAGCTTGGGACCTCAACTTCGTATTGGAGAAGCTGACACTGCCTCGTTTTGAGCCGGCTGCTACAGCAGAGCTACAATACTTGTCATGGAAAACAGCCTTCCTTCTGGCTATTACCTCAGCACGCAGGGTTTCGGAGCTACAGGCCCTCATGGCTGTGCAACCATTCATCATTTTCCATCAGGACAGGGTTTCCTTACGTATTCTAGTAGTGGGATTTCTGCCCTCAGGCAACCTGTACGTCTGCTCCTGTACAAAAGCTTCAACTTGGCTGTTGCATTGTGTGTGGGATGTCACACGTAGGCCATAAACCAGGGGCCTTAAATGTGACATCTGCATGCACAATCCTCAAAACTTTTCAGCCGCAGACTACCTTTGCTTTGTACGATTGCTTCTTTACAGACATCGCATCTTAAAAGATAAGTAACCCATTGGGTTTCTAATTTTCTTATTTTTTGTTGATTGTTATTGCTTAGGCTTGGTTGTTGTAGGCTTTAGCTGATGTCAGGTAAAAAGGGAAAGTGCCAATGTGGGCGCCAGATACCCCATAAAGATGCCCATGATAGGTGTGTTTTTTTACTTAGGCCGGGAACACGATTACTCCTCTTGCCCAATTTGTCAATCCTTTGTGCCCAAGACCCTGCACAACCATCTGGCCACTTTAAACCTCTACCTTGAAAACCAGTGCCTTAAGCTGTTAGCCCTTAGAATGACTCTTGCATCGGAGGCCACACCCGAACCACCGCACAAGAAGGCCAAGTTTCCTAGGCCTTCCTCGCCTGCCACTCTGCTTACCGACGTACCGCCAACTGCCGATCTAGGGGTTGAGGCACACTCGGCAGATCTGTTAACTGGAACGATGTCCCGTGAGGAAGCCATTGCACATCCAATGACTGGCAAGTCCTCGGAGCTTATCCAGACAATGACTGCCAAGGTCAAGGAGAACCAGTTTCAGGGGTACCTCCGACCAGGATCCAGACTTCGGATTTGTTAACCTCCATATCCGATGCCAGGCCGCTCCTTGCTTCCAACCCTGCCAAAAAGAAGCAGAAAACTAAACATACTTCCTCTTCTACGGAAGTCGCACCAGACTGGCAGGCCTTCACCTCCTCCCTCATGCAGGCCTTTATGGCTCTCATGCCTTCAGCCACAGCCCCCCTGCCTCTATTGAGTCCCAGGCCTCCTTCTGCCACTTCCCTCCCACCCATGACCTCTCAAGTCAGGGAGGAAGAGCATTATTCTTCCTTCTCCTCAGAAGAGTCCATTTCATATGTGTCCCAGATTGCCTCCCCCCAAGAATATTACTCTCCTGATGAGGAATCTGTGGAAGGGGATTCTCTTCCTTAGGATATTATGTTTGGTGAGACCATCACCAAGATGAAGGGTTACTTTAAATGGGATACATCCCAAATGACTGACACCCAAAAAATGTACATTGAGCTGCTGCAAGTAGAATCACCCTCACCCTCGGGCGTCCCCCCGGTTCTACCTGCTTACTTGGATGCCTTCAACTTCGCTTCTAAGGCCAAAGACTCCCAGCCTCCACCTCCCAAGTGTCCTGACCACTTTTACCAGAGGACCAGAAATTCATGTTTAAGCCACCCTTGGCGGTCCCAGCTGTGATTGCCACCATTGCAGATAAGCAATCTAGACTGCTGACTTCTGCCTCCCTCCTACCCACAGATAAAGATAGCAAGTATACGGATAGGATGGGAAAGAAGATATATACTTCTTCCACTTTGGCCTTCAGGACCATAAATTATCAAACCCATATGACTAAGTACGCACTAGACTTGGTTTCTCAAGCCTCCTCCATGCTGGCATCTTTGCCTGACGGCCCCAGTAAGATTGACATTACATCCAAGCGCTCCTTGGCCCAACAGGTAGCCAGACATTCCATCAGATGCAGCTATGATGCTGCAGAAGCATCTGCCAGAGCTGCAGCATCTGCCTCTGTTCTCAGGAGGTATTCTTGGCTAAGAGTTCAGAACCTCACAGAGGATTTTAAATGCAAAATCCTGCATGCACCACTGGACCACGGTGTCCTTTTTGGTAAGCAATCTGCAGACCTTTTCAAAAATCTGCAGGAAAAAAGTAAAGAACTCCAGGAGATAAAGCATCTTCTGGTGTCACCCATTCCCAAGTATTATAGGAACTACCCTGCTAAAGCTGCCTTTGTGAGGCGTAATCCTCGGGCTTCTACCTCCTTTTCTACATCTAGAAGAGACACCAGAAGACCAACCACCTCCAGACCTTCTGCTCCACCTCATCAGCCCAGACAATCCTTTCAGGATAGAAAAAGCCCCAGTAATGCGAGACTGCCTTTCCCACCTTCCCCTCTCGTACCACCTTTCCCACTGTCTTCCCCTTTGGCAGTTCATCACCATAGACCAGTGGGTCTTACCCATTATCCAAAAAGGGTACTTCCTATACTGGAAGGTAACCCCCCCCCAGGAAGGGCATTCCATTCTCTCCCAAAAAATAGGCACACCTCATTCCACAAATTCTGGCAGACCTTCTAAAGCTAGGCACCATAGAACCTGTCCCCTCAGGACAAGGAAAGGGTTTCTTCTCCCATCTCTTCCTGGTCCCCAAACCTGTTCTACCTAAATCTTCACCTTCAGGTACCCTCCTTCAGAATGCTTTCTCTCCCCACTCTGCTGCCCCTAATTCCAGCCAAACCTTTCATGGCCACCCTAGATCTAAAGGAGGCCTACCTGCACATACCCATCAGGACCTCTCAGAGACAATTCCTACGTTTCTCTGGACCTTCCTTTCATTTCCAATTTACTGCCTTGCCCTTTGGTTTATCCATGGGCCCCCCTGAATCTTTACAAAGTACCTAGCCCCAGCAATTGCCTTTTGCAGAACTCAGGGAATCCAGATTTACCCTTATCTGGATGACATCCTGATTCTGACAGAGTCCGGAGATTACCCTCTCAAGGCAAGGCATCTACACTTCACCATGCCCCTTCTGCAGAATCTAGGTTTCACCGTCAACCTGCCAAAATCCTCCCTGGTCCCTGGCCAGGACAAGATCTTCCTAGGCTGCAGAATCAGAACAGACAAAATGAAGGCCTTTCTCCCACAGGACAAGGTTCTTTCTCTGACTTCCCACTTTCAGGAACCCTACTATCCCAGAAGGTGATGGCAAGGCAGTTCCTTCATCTCCTGGGTTTAATGGCAGCTACCGTCCCCATGCTACCACTGGCAAGAATGCACATGCGCAAGCTGCAGTGGTAACTCAAAAGCGTCTGGGCCCAACATCTTCATCCCTTATAACAGGTCATTCCCCTCCTTGTCTGTCTAAAGGCAGAAATCAGCTGATGGATCCAGCAAGTCCAACTAAACCCGGGGATCCCACTACAACCACCCACCCCAACCCAAACAATGTACACAGATGCCTCAGATTCAGGTTAGGGGAGCAACCCTGGCTTCCTGCAGGATTCAAGAAAAGTGGCATCCATCTCTACAGGCCAAGCACATCAATATCAGGGAAATGACAACAGTCTGTCTAGCTCTGAAAACCTTTCTTCCCCTTCTGGTTCCAGGCATGCTCCTGATAGTGACCAACAACACCACGGTCATGTGGTACCTCAACAAATAGGGAAGAACAAAGGCCCATCAGCTGTGCAGACTAACCCTACTGATATGGGACCTAGCCTCTCTCCACAGCTTAGTCCTGCAGGCGGCCTACATCCCTTCACAGGACAACCACCAAGCAGATCTCTTGAGCAGGACTTCCCCACCTCAGCAAATGGATGCTGAACAGAGAGGTCTTCCTGAACATAGTCCACTGGTGGGGTGCTCCACAAATAGACCTGTTTGCCTGCCCCAGAACAGGCAACTGTAGATCTTCTGCTCCAAAGCCTACTTCCCTCTTGCATGGAGAGTGGACACTTTCAGCATCTCTTGGGAGGGGAAGTTCCTTTATGCCCCCCCCCCCCCCATTTCCACTAATTCAGAAAGTCCTCCTGAAGATACAGAAGGACAAACCAAAAATCTTGTTAGTGACTCCCTACTGGCCAAGGCAGCACTGGTTCCCCCTACTTCACAAGCTAGCCAATGGCAATCACTTTGTTACCCTACAAGGCGGACCTACTGACACAAGACATAGGAACTCTCTTACACCCACACTTGCAGATGTTGTCTCTGACTCTGTGGGTGTTAAACTTTTAATCCCTTTCAGACACCACTATTCAGAGGACATGCTTTCTGTCCTAAGGGATGCAAGGAAACCTACCACCAGAAACTCTTACCTGGCTAAGTGGGAAAGATTTACTAAATGGTGTGTGCACAAGGGAAGGGACCCTTGCTCTGCTGAGGTCCCCCTGGTTCTGTCCTGTGTGTGTCAGTTGATTAAAGTTGGACTCTCTTATTCTTCAAAGTACACCTGTCTGCTATATCAGCCTAACTGCCCCTGGACCCCGTTTGCTAGCCAGGCTCGATGTAAAGCTCTTCCTTAAAGGGGTCTTACACATAAGACCACCAAAGAAACCTATCCCTCCACCCTGGGACCTGAACTACATCTTAGAAACTAACCCAGCACCCTTTTGAGTCAGCTGGGGCCTCCTCCCTACAGATGTGTATGTGGAAGACAGTCCTGCTGGTGACCATCACGTCAGCCAGAAGGGTGTCAGAGTTGCAGGCCTTAATGGCCTGCCCTCCTACACCGTCTTCCACAAAGACAGGGTAAACCTACGAACCAACCTCACATTTATACCCAAGGTGGTCAATGACCTGTCTCTTAACCAAATCTATCCAGTTACCCACTTTCTCCTACACCGTCTTCCACAAAGACGAGGTAACCTCACGAACCAACCTCACATTTATACCCAAGGTGGTCAATGACCTGTCTCTTAACCAATCTATCCAGTTACCCAATTTCTTTCCCTCCCCCTCTAACGAAGGGGAGAAAATTCTGCACTCCTTGGACGTGCACAGGCAGTTAAGATTCTACCTGGACAAAACTAAAACTATTAGGAAAACTGACCAGCTCTTTGTTTCCTTTTACCTTAGAGCCCTGGGCAAGGTAGTCTCCAAACAAACCATCGCATGCTAGATTAGGAAAACTATTTGCCTCTATTACTCCCTCCATGCAAAGGTACCTCCTGTGGGAGTAAAGGCCCATTCCATTAGGGCGGTGGCCACCTCCAGGGCCTTCATGTAAGGCCTAGACACAGCATCCATTTTGGAAGCAGCCACATGGGCCACTATCCACGCTTTCAACAAACATTACAAGCTGGACCAAATTTCTAGAGGTAGAGCACGATTCCCAGAGCAATCATCCAGGGTCTTGTTGAATCCTCTTCAAATACCACCACCCTCTCATCCGCTTAAGCTATGGTACGCTCCCACTACTAGAATACTGCAGCATAGGAATAGAAGGACATAGAATAGTTGTGTAAAATGTTACCATAACCATAGATGTCCTTCTCTTTCATGTTGCTTTATTCCATCCCACCCATCAGTCCCCTCAGCTCTTTTTCCTTACCTGTCCTATCCACAGTACAGTAGGTCACCAGGTCACGCACCTGAAAACCACTGGCACTGGCATTCCTCCTGCTGGGCATTTTTCTCTGCCTGCTGGCCTTCAAGTTCTGAGGATTGTGCGTGCATTCGTCACATTTAAGGACGCTGGTTTATGGCCTATGTGTGACGTCCCACGCACACTCCAACAGCCAAACTGAAGTTTTTGTATAGGAGCTGACGTACGAGTCGCCTGAGGGCAGAAAATCCCACTACTAGAATACTGCAACATGGAAGAGAAAGACATCCATGGTTATGGTAAGATTTTCCGCAACTATTCTTTTCCTCTTCCACTAGTTTATGCCTTTTTCCAAAATATCTTGTGAATAACCTCTTTTGGAAGGTATCTTTAGCAACTCTTACCTCACTTTTCATAAATTCTTCCTCTCATGTAGTTAATATGGAAGCTGTTACCAACAAACTTTTTATGATGTTTTCTTTGAGCCATTTAGGTACGCACTGTTATAGTACACGTGTTGCTTGACAGTGGTTTTCTATAAATTTTACTTGTTATTTTTCCTTTCTGTACATATACTATCAAATCTAAGAACTGAATACTAGTATCTTGTATATTCATTTGTAATGTATTGAAACTTGAAGAATTATATAAGCAAAAACTAATCTAATCTTTCCCTTCCTCCTTCCCAAATAAGCAATTTGTCTGTATATAGTAAGTAGAAATCAACAATCTTGTAAAATGAGTAGTATTAATATTGACAAGGCACCAAATAACAGGACAGCTGGATTCCAAAACAGTTAGTTTCCTTTATTCTCAGATGCAATGATGAGGTTAGATAACTAGACTTCCTCAGAACATTGATAATAACAAATCTCCCCATTATATACTTACATCAATTATTCAATCTTACATGTAAATATCATTCCTATCAAGATTTAAAGATATAATAATATATTATATAGTATTGGTTAAAAATAACACATAACTTATACACTGAATACATGATCATTGTCATGTGTTTACAGATAAAATTGAAAATAAACTGTAATTACTTCTGACATAGTAAATTCCTATCTAAATACAATGTATGTTAAAATTCCTCATTAGAACACTTAAATAAAATAAAATGTCTCATATGCAATGTTATCCATTCTTTTACATGCATTCTCCAGTATTTTATGTAACTAATAGTGCATGTATTTTTGTATTGTTATAATTTAAATTATTCACATCGACCTGCAGATTACAATAACAGCAATAAATCAATACAAAAATTCCAAAATTCAGAAATACTAGATATTTTCCACCCATTCCTTATTTAGTCTAAACTAATAATCTGGCAGCACCACATACACTATCTTCTAGACACACATGTTGTGCAATAAATACAGGTATCTGTATCCATATCACATAAAAATGTGATGTTTAGTAAATACTTAGGTGCATTTGGTGACTGCAATGATGTTAGAAGTAAATGTAAAGACGATGATAAACAGTATACCTCACTGAAACAAATGATGTACGATTTTGGGAACAAACTAACCAAAATCAAAGAAGTTGACAATTTATATCTAAGAACCCATAGGTGTTGACTTGAACGCTGACAATATTAAGCAGTGTAATACAATGTTCAATGCGTTTTGGAAACAGTTTATGGAATTTTTAGTGAATAATAATGACCTGAAGTTGGGCATTTTACTAAGTGAGGTAGAGAGTATGGATAGGTCTATAAGACAGGATGTTTTATTTATGCAATGGGAGAAATTATATTACAAACAATTATGCAGAGAATAATAGTAAAAGAATATTTGAAAGAAAGTGTAAAAAAATGGAGAGGGATAAGCAGCAATATGAGAGAGGGATTGCTTATAGATGGAATACAACAAAAGGTAGAGGGAGCACAAGAAATAGTATTAAAAGTGGTTTATAATGACAAATATGATGAGATTTTTTTAGAGGAAGGAGAGAACAACAAAGGGAAAGTGGTGAAGTGGAAGGGAAAGGAACAATACAAAAGGAACAGGTACAGGAAATGGTAGGGAACTCGACACACATACCATTGGACAACATGTTAACAAATGATGCATGGGTAGTTGATGGTTATTATTCTAGTGATGAGATGACCACGCATAACATCATTTCTACTGCAGGAGAGGTGAAAATATATAATTATACTACATATGAGGTTAAGCCTGAACTCTTGCATATATTTACCAAAGGTATGAAGTATATACCGGATAAATCCTTGGACTTATTGGATACTTTAGTTGAGGTGAAACTATTCCTTAGAAAAATAAATCTTGGGGTATTCTTTCGTAGTGAATACAGGTCTATTACGAAAAAAGAGTTCCTTTACCCCTCCTATGGCCAAAACTATAGAAGCCTATGAAAATGTAATTCATAAAGAAATTTATAAGCTATATAATAAACATAAAAGAAGTGATTACTTGGCAGTACAACAGATACACACTATTTTAGATACACTGTGTGAAAACAATGTCAGGATTATGACAGCGGATAAAGGGGGAGGCATAATACTGCATGATCAAGAGAAATACAGCAACAAAATGTTTGAGATACTAAATAACAGTGTACAATACGAAGTTTCCTCCTTAAACCAAGTAAATATAGCACACAGTAGAATTGACTCCTACTTGGAAGAATTTCTGCTGGATAATAGGATAGACGAAGAACTATATAAATATTTAAGGGTTGAATTCCCTGTACTAGCAACCATAACTGGAATTCCTAAAGTACATAAAAGTCCACTAGATCCCCCTTTTAGACCTATTATCTCGGGGAGTTTGAGTAAAACCTTCAAATTTGGTAAAATTGTTGACAGTAGATTAAAGCATATATACAATACAGTACAACATATTATGAAGGATTCATGGGCATTCTTGGGAATATTTAAGACAGAGATATGGAGTCCGAAGGTAATATTTGTTACAATAGATGTACAGGATTTATTCTCTTGTATTCCCAAGAATGAAGGACTCAATAGCTTTATTAATAGTTTATGCAAGTACAGTGGACTAGACCAAGAGGAAATTTCATTACTCACTTCCTTCATGGATATAGTATTAGACAACTACTATATCTATTTTGAAGGAGAATACTACAGACAGAGTAATGGTGTGGCGATGGGAGCAGCTTATACCCTTACTGTAACTTAGTACTCTTGCATTGGGAGGAACAATATGTACATAATTCCATTTGGATGAAGAACATCAAAACATATGTTCGGTACCTAGACGACATCTTCCTGTTATGGGTTGGTAATGTCGAAGAATTTACTGGGTTTATTGACTATATTAATGGTACAACTAGTTATCTTAGGTTCACATATCAGTTTGACTATAGGGGCATCAATTTTTTAGATGTATATATATACAATGATGGACAAACATTTCAGTCCAAAATCCATAGAAAGGATACATACAGCAATGGGTTTTTACATTTTGGTAGTGCACATTCATACCAAGTTAAACGTAATATAGTCAAAGGCCAGTGTATAAGGGCGGCGAGAATGACATCAGTAAGGGAACATATGGAAAAGGAATTGTCCTTCATAGGAGGTTTATTCATAGAAAAGGGATATCCAGTTGAAATGATTAGAGATATCACAACATATGTATCACAACAATGAGGTCAACAATATACACCTCTTTTAGGAATAGGGATAACTAATAAGAAGGATAGAACTTTTAATGGTGATGAATACAAGAAAGCGTGTATATTTAAATACGGAAAATACACAAATGAAATCAAGGGAATCATCACTAAAAACTGGAATATACTGACAAGTGATTCAACAATAAAAGAAAAGATACCCTATAAACCACAATTTGTTTATAAAGCAGGGAATAGTTTGAAAAGAATTATACAAATAAAATATAATCAGAACCAATTGGATAATGTGAAAAAAGTAGGGACAAAGAAATGTGGCCACAGTAACTATTGTAGATACATATTTGAAGATACAAACATCATTTTAAACAATATTACACATACTAAAATCACATTTAGACATGGGAATTGTTCGACGAAACATCTGATTTATTTGGCTATTTGTGACACTTGTCAAAGCTATTATGTGGGGAAGACGGATCGTTTTTTCAAAAATAGAATCTATGACCACATATATTGTATTAATAAACTGGACATCAATAATGCTTTGTCCCGTCACCTTATTCATAGCCAAGGATGTGTAGGATTTAAGTTTGGTATACTTGAGGTTATAACACCCAACCCCAGGGGGGGTGACATTAAAGCATTAGTCAGCGAAAAGGAGATTAAATGGCAGCTACGATTAGATGTAGCTACACCCCCTGGCTTAAATGAAGTGATCCCCACCAAACCTCTAGTGAGGACATAAGAACCATTTGTTCAATAAATGGGATTATGTAAACAGAGTATGTGGATGTATTGTTGTGCTTTTCTGCACCTAAGTATTTACTAAACATCACATTTTTATGTGATATGGATACAGATACCTGTATTTATTGCACAACATGTGTCTCTAGAAGATAGTGTATGTGGTGCCAGATTATTAGTTTAGACTAAATAAGGAATGGGTGGAAAATATCTAGTATTTCTGAATTTTTTGTATTGATTTATTGCTGTTATTGTAATCTGCAGGTCGATGTGAATAATTTAAATTATAACAATACAAAAATACATGCACTATTAGTTACATAAAATACTGGAGAATGCATGTAAAAGAATGGATAACATTGCATATGAGACATTTTATTTTATTTAAGTGTTGAATTTTTAACATACATTGTATTTAGATAGGAATTTACTATGTCAGAAGTAATTACAGTTTATTTTCAATTTTATCTGTAAACACATGACAATGATCAAACACATTTTTTAATCGTATGTATTAAGTGTATAAGTTATGTGTTATTTTTATTTTTAACCTTAAAATGAAAGACACAAATTGCAATACTATATAATATATTATTATATCTTTAAATCTTGATAGGAATGATATTTACATGTAAGATTGAATAATTGATGTAAATGGCGGGCTTTTCAGGTATATAATGGGGAGATTTGTTATTATCAATGTTCTGAGGAAGTCTAGTTATCTAGATGAAAGCGCTCAACCTCATCATTGCATCTTCGTTTGGTTGTGAGAATAAAGGAAACTAACTGTTTTGGAATCCAGCTGTCCTGTTATTTGGTGCCTTGTGCATATTACTAGAACTGTTTAGTTGCAACAGGACAATTCACTTCTTATTAGTATTAATATTGCCCAGCTTGCAGTCAGACATTATTATATTAGCATAACCTGGTGCTAGAAACAAAAGAATACACATCTTTTAAGTCCATTGTGACCAACAAAGACTTACCTGCTAATTCTTTAACTTCAGTTTTAGATAAAAAAAAAAAAAATCAAAAGAATCCTTTATATAGGTTTTCATTTTTAACACATGATGTGAAGTTGTTCAATCTCGCCTTCATTCTTACTGATGGGTTCAGAGCCAATGATTGGCTCCGATTCAGCCAAATAGCAAAGCTCGAGGTCTCTAACAGCTCGAGGCCAAGCCCTGTCCCCACAATGTACCACTACATTCCCCATATCTAGTTTGCCACTGCAACTCATCGGGTATTCCTTACAGCTCTTGGACGTTTTTTTTGAATAGATAAGTGTGATTTTCTTAAATTTCTACCTTTTTCTCTCAATTATTGTAGGTTAGGATATTAGTACTGATAGTGCTTTGCTTGTTGTCTGTTTGGACTTGTATCCAGTTGGATAGTTTTTCCTTTTATTAGAGTGTTACGATATTGGGGCGTGGCCCTGTTATTCTAGTTGGCTGTTGGCCTTTTGTGTATTAGTATATAGCTCTATCCCAGCGTGGTTAGGCTCACTGCAGTTTTTTGCATTTTTCCTTTATTAGCCGGTTAGGCTTTTGGCTGTTTTCTTGGCTGTTTTGTTTTCAGCCTTTTAGGCTTTTGCTTATACTGTTAGCCAGTTAGGCTTTTAGTAGTAGTTATTGCTACCCTTTTCTCATAGCCGATTAGGTATATTTATATATCTTACTCTCTACTTACCCTCACCTAACTTACCTTCAGTAGTCAGGGTTTTGCTGATTGTTTTTCCTGAGCTGCTCCTTCACTTGTCTCTGACTCTAGTATATCGCTTCTAATAACCACCCCCACTCCCCTTTACACTTTCATCTTTATCCCTGCAGCTCTCTGTCTCTAAGCTTCTATCTGTTTTTCCTTCCTCCTTTTCCTACTTGCCTTTCCTTGGAACTTCTCTCTCTTCTTTCCCATCCACCAGCCTTCTTAACTATTGATCTGCTTAGCCCGTCCCGGCTGTACCTACTTTCACCTTCTCTCCACCCCTCTCTGCCTTATATCCTCTCGTATCCCTTAAATACCCATGGTCCCTTGTGACGCCATCTTTATTATCTGGATTTTCCCCTGGCAGCTGTCCGTTCATGGTCCCAGCATCTCTGACCTCGGTAAGCAGTAACCTGTAGAAATTCTTTACTAAACCTGATGTTTAGCTGCAAAACATAGTACTGTATTTAAACGGTAAATAACTCGGTCTGTACCACTTGTTTTGTTTTTGTTGGTTCATCGTAATCGTGGAATGCCTAATTTTAATAGCACTACCCACGTGGAACTGCCGAGGCCTCCTAATCATCTAGCGAGTACTCAACGGCCAAACGCTAGCATGCAACAGTTCTTTTACCAGATAAAACAGCAAGCAAGCCTAGCAGCTTTGTAAATGTAGCAATTTCTAAGTACTCAACGGCTAAATGCTAGAGTACCACAGTTTATTTGCATGTAAACTGGGAACAGGCCTAGCAGTTCTGTAAATGTGCTTTATAAGTCATGCAGAACCTAGTTATTTATATCTGATGATCCTCCGTTTTGGAAGGCATCTTATTTAAGACCCTTTGTATTGGAAGGTATCTTGTGAAGAAACCCTATATTAGCGGCATTACTCGCCATTCTGTGTGACCAGCTACAAGCGAACTGCCATAATATACTACATTGCTGATATTGACTGAACTGTTCATTAGAGTCCTCCATAAGGCAAGCGTACTCCTTTATTAAGAGAACTAGCAATGGGCATAAAAAGCAAGTAACCGTCCCAGTTGACTGTATGAGTCTGTGAAGTTAAACGCTTGTTCAGTGCATTAGCATTGGTGTTTATTCTAGGGTGCTGTACCTATTTGTACTGATGTGGTAGTGATTACTCCTGTGCTGTTGTAAAATACTGTAAGAAGCAGATATTACTGTTGAATCTTTTGCGCCTGCCACCTGACCTACATCATACCTCATATAATCTGTTCCTGATACTTGTAGAGTTGCTATGATAATTGTTCCGATAAAATGACATTTACTAATGCATTATATGCCATGTATTCAGCTTAATGTAGACTAGTGACTCACAGTCCTCTTGAGTCTTCAGGCAGTGTTTTGCTTAAATAATAGATACCTACATTATAGTGCTATAGTACTAGCTAGCTGTTATATATATATCCTCTAGCTTCTTCATTGCTGAGAGAATGAATAAATGTTTAACTGTTTTTTTAACTACTTAAGAAATATTGCTAGATCTAAATTACGAAGGGCTAACTGTTTTTTTTTCTGTCTCTCCCCACTTTGTCTCTCCCTAAAGTAGTAACAAACAGAATTGGAACAAAAGCACCAAAGCAGTATATCCACAGTAAGAGGAACCAGTCCGTAGGATAATAGCAAAAATAACTTTTAATCACATCCACTTTAAAAACAGTGCCAGGTCCTTCGTTGACCAGAAAGGACTTGAAATCACATCCAAAAAAACAAAATTAAAATCAAGCGCTTTCGCTTGTCTCAATACCAAGCTTTATCAAGATAAATTATACAGTAGAAGAGAACCATTTATATAGAACTCTCCACCAAACATGTGACTGCAGAACACAATTAAGTTTTAAAGCTATAATCAATTTAAGAATATTGCAGGATTTTTTGATGATAAAATCATGATTTAATGTGCCATACTGGCCTGACTACACCAGCTAATTCATTATAACACTCTCCATAAAAATTTTTACAAAAATAAAAACTTAAACAAAAAATTCTTATGCTAAAAATGTTCATTTTACAGAACATACATTGCTCTAATCCTTGTTTATGCATCACAACTTCCTATTAATAAATGTGCGCACAAGAATGTGTAGATTAATGTTTTAAAAATGCAAATATGAAATATATATAGGTATTCACCAGAACCTATATCTAACCATTAAAAATATTAAAATAATGTATGAAAATATTTAAATAGACAATGACGTTTAAAAAACCAAAACAAATTTTATAAACAGATTCTGAGTCGAATTAATCTATTTGTATCTTGTTCACAGTCTAGCCATTCTTAATTTCAGGACACTGCTTATATTAATATTGTCGTTCAGGCCTGGACTACTGGCAGCATCTAACTTGAGCTGCCAAAGAAGTTCTTTATATTCTAATCGTGTCTCCCAGTCTCCCCCTCTACCATCCATTTGTACTTGTTCTAGTACTATGAAATTTATTTGCATATCTGAACATGTGATAGAGTGCTTATAAAAGGCATTGGTTTCCTTTTTCCTGGAAACCTCATACAAATGCTCATAAATTCTCCTTCTCAAGGATCTTTCTGTTTTAACAATATAGAAACTGAAGCATTTTGTACAAAAACCCAAATAAACTACCCCTTTTGTTGCACAATTCCCTAAAGTACCCTGCTCTCCAACTTGCTGATCCTGCATTAGTCTCTAGAATCTACCCACCTGGTGATAAAGGACCCCTTCCAAATACCAGCGTTCTCATCATACTGCCTTCTATTCCCTGTATTCTCACACTAAAGGAAGCAAGAAAGTATGTGGTGTCCTAAAACCTGTTAGTAAAGCTTATAATTGTAATTACTGCTTCTGAGGTTATAGAGCATGCCCCCAACCAGGACAGCCAGCAGCCTTTACCCACTATCTACTCTGTAAACCACCAAACATTTACATTCCATTATTGTAACCCCCCCTTTTTTAACTTTTAATATCTCCTTCCTTAGTCCTAGAACAGCTAGCTTCCATATAGAATTGCCTTGTAATAGACTTTCTCTCCACTAGGTAGCACCCTTCTCCAATCCTTCCTATCTCATGCTTATCCCACTGTCTTATACTATCACTGAATTACATTTCTAAAGACTTTTACTTGATCTCAACGTTATCATACTTCACCCTGGATTTTAACTGTCAACACCTACCTACCTATCCTCCTACACTTCACTACCATTGTAGTACTATCTCTGTACTTACCCTCACCTAACTTACCTTCAGTAGTCAGTGTTTTGCTGATTGTTTTGAGCTGCTCCTTCACTTGTCTCTACCTGCTCCGTTCGCCCTGCGGGCTCACTCCGCTCCCCTACCCCCAATTCCCACCTACCCCCAGTGCTCCTAGTCTTATACTATATAACCACACCCTCTTTCCCCAAGTATCCAATCATCAGGTAACCACTCCCTATTCCTAGTGAACCACCCACAAGTATCAACTATAAAAGGCTACTACAACTATTCCCTCCTTCTCTAACTACTCTCTACCACTTCCCCGTAACCCCCTCACCTTTCTCCATACACACTTATTACTCTTTCTTACCTCCTACATTCCACCTTGCAACTAAATCATCCCAATGTCTAAACTACCTACCCCAGCATATTTAAAGCTGCTACTTTTAGTCATACTTCTATCCTCTCTCCTACCTCCTTACCTTCTACAAACACCCATTACATCTACAATTTCACTACCCCTATAAGCAAACTGCTACGCCATCACTAATTGTCTCCAGTAACCATGCAAATATAACTTCTACACCCAACTACCTACTAGCAAAATATCATAGATTAGCCCATATTAGGTATACCTTTCTAAAAGCTAGGAAGTCTCTAAACCTATTCCCAAATCCTAGATATGGAATACAAGTCCACTCATTAAAAGATGGAGATATTCACCAAACACAGGCCCAACAAATACTCCTACTACTCAACCCCAAAACCTCAATCCCTCAACAAAACCCACCCGTACCAAACCTCCTAACTCACTCTTTATAACGCACCTCAATATACGTAGTATAAATAAAGTTGCACACCTCCATGCTCTCTTAGAAGTACACTCCTTTGACATTCTATGTTTGACAGAAACTTGATTAAAACCGGTGACTAAAGACAATGAAGTCATCCCACCCAGATATAATATCATAAGATAAAACCATACAGCTAGAAAGGGAGGTGGGGTAGCTATCTTATATAAAGCAGAATTTCAAGTCACTGTATCGGAGTACAAACCACCTCAAGACACTAATGCTGAAATCCTAATTTCTAAACTTCAGCTCAATACAAGCAAATCCATATATATCATCTGTATTTATCTTCCACCTGGCAATAACAACACCCTAGAAGATACCTTTGCTGCCTATCTCAAAACTTCCCACAAGAAACTGTAGTCCTAGGTGACTTTACTATTGATTGGAAGTCTTGTAGCACTGAACACCCTACTAACCATATCAACCTATATGGTTTCTCTCAAACCATCACCTCCGCTACTAGAATAAACAAACCCAGTAAGAAAGAAAGTACCTTAGATTGGATACTCATAAACAATCATCTCCAAGCATATGAAGTAGGGACCCTCCCGGATGACGTAAGTGATCACTCACTCCCCTATGTTATCAGGCATAAGACCAATATACCCTCTCCAACAACTTTCAAGACAACTCGAACCAATAAAAACTTAAACACTGATCTCTTCCAAAGAGAACTTAGGGCATGTGATTGGTCTCCCACAAAATACCTCCCTCTTGAGGAAGCTGTAAGATACTTTAATTCTAAATTCCTAGCCATTCTTGACCACCATGCACCAACTCGATCTATCAGAATTAGGACTAAACCTGCCCCATGGCTTTCTAGAGAAACCAAGCAAAAAATCATACTTAGAAATAAATTCTGGGTCAAATGGCGTACCACTAAAAACCCTGTAGATCAACAAAAATTTAGACAGCTGAGAAATAACACAAAGAAAACTATACTCTCAGACAAAAGAAACTTTTACTTAGAACTCCAGCAAACTCACCAAAAGAAACCACAAAAGTTTTGGGCAGCCATTAACAAACTACTCCACCCAGGTCAATCCATTACACCAACCCCCCAAAGCTCTGACCATGAGAATCCTATGCAAACTGCCAATACCGTCAATACTTTTTTCACAGAGGCCATTCAAACACTTGCAAATCAGTTATCACCTGATAGCTCAACTCTCACAACCTCTAATACTAGCCCACTCCCACCTTTTCTCTTGCAGCCAGTATCTACATCACAAATTTTCACCCTAATCCAAAAACTTAAACCATCCACTCCCTCAGTTGACCAACTACCTGCAGAATATCTGCAAAAAGCTGCCAAAGCCATTGCCTATCCCATTTCCATTCTGATTAACAGAACCATAAGCGAAGGACAAATCCCAACTATCTGGAAAATCTCCCATGTTATCCCCCTACATAAAGGTGGCAACTTTTGTGTATTTTCTAACTACCGTCCAATAGCCTTGCTTTCACCTTTGGCAAAAATTATGGAAAGATGTATCCATAGTCAACTACTTGACCACGTAATCCAAAATAACCTACTTTCCAAGTGTCAACATGGATTTAGGCCTTTCCACAGTACTACCACTGCCCTCTTATCCTTTACTGACTGCATTAACAAAAACCGTAACAACAACATGCTTTCCTCTGCACTCTTTATTGATCTTTTAAAAGCATTTGATATAGTTAACCACCGATACTTATAAATATCCTCAAATCCCTTTCACTAGATGCACTGGCTATAAAATGGTTCCAATCCTACTTAGAAAATAGACAACGGGCAGTGCTATGGGATAATAATCTATCTAACCACCTCCCCATTACCTTTGGTGTCCCTCAAGGCTCCATACTGGGACCTCTCCTATTTTCAATTTTCATTAATGACCTTCATTTAATAATTCCTCAGGCTACTTGTATACAATATGCAGATGATTCCACACTAATATGCTCAGCCACATCTTCATCTGAACTGCAGCCCCTAACCCAAAAAGTGTTTAATACAGTAGAATAATGGTTTACTCAACTCTGCCTCCTTCTGAACCCCAAAAAAACTAACCTCTTGCTCTTTACTCCCACACGCAAGTCTTCTCCAGTAGAGTTCCAAGTCATATCTAATAATGGTACTCTAATATCTCCTGATCCTACTTCCAAACTTCTTGGAATAACAATTGACAGCAATCTCAACTTCGGCACCCATCTCAACAATACAATTAAAACTGTAAATAGAAAACATGTCTCTCTCTCTATAGGATCAAACCTTTCCTTACTCCAGCAGCTAGAACAACTATCGCCCACACTCATCTAATGTCTATATTCCTGTATGTCTCACCTGTATATACTAATCTATCAAAAAATAACCTCCACAAAATGGTAATCTCCTATAACAACATTGCCAAATTTGCTACTGGAAATCCTTTTAGAACTCACCACTGCACTAATCTAAAACAGCTAGGATGGCTTGAGCTACAAAATCAGCTTAAATTTCACCAACTTAACATTGCCGTCAAGATCCTTTACCAACCTACCAATACTCCTATACTTTCTACCCTCATTACCCCCTATAACAATCTTAATACCTTACGTTCATCAAATAAACTACTTGTCAGTATATGTAAATCCAGCAACATGGCCGATGACTCTCTATTCTCTAATACTGCTGGGGAATCCTGGAACCTACATCCCAGTGGACTTGCATCACTGTCCTCTTTATCACTTTTCAAAAATAAAATGAAACTTTACCTTAGAACACACTGGTTATGCCCCTGTTCTAAACCTGATTAACTTTCTCTTATTTACTGGGTTCTATTTACCTTCTAATCTCTCAGTACTAACTCCAATCTTCCTTGATAATATAGACAACTTTAGACTTGTCATGTTTAACTGACCTTGTCCTGTTGATATTTTCTTAATTTTAGATTTTTATTTAGTTTCTTTATTTACCTGACCTTGTCTTGTTGAGATTTTCTTTATATATGTGATAAGTTTGTTAGATAGTTATGTAATGAGCTGCCATCCTGTGTTAATGTATTGCACTAGCATTTTTTGTTACTAAATTCTCTTGGAGCTTATCTCCCAGGGCCTCTACTGAAAATGGACATATATCCAGTTAGACTAGCCCGGACAACAAATGTAAAATAAAATAAATAAATAAATAAATATATATTTGTTTCTTGGATATAGCTGTTATTTGAACAGAATGTCAGAGAAGGCTAAATCAGGATTTAAAAAGTGTCCCAAATGTAGTCAAAAAAATGTCAATGACTGATGGTTATTCCACATGTGTGTACTGTCAGGGTGAGGTACACTTACAGGAGGTTTGCTTTATTTGCCATGGCTTTAGCTCCGGGGTTTTAGCCAAGAGAAAAGCGTAAGTTGGTTGAAAGGGGCTTAAGGCAGCCTTCCAGACGGATTTGAATTCTGCTTCCAGTCAACCAAAACCATCTTCTCCTGCCTCGTCATCTGGTTCAGCTCCGAAGGCTCTTCGGTACAGAAGACATCTAAGAAGGCTACAGTTACGGCTCCAGTACCATCGGAACCGACCGTTCAGGTTGCTGGTAGGAGCCGGTCCCCAGTTCTGGAACCGGTACCTCCTACCTTGAGTTCCCCGATTCTGGGGTCATCAGCTCCATCGGTGGTCTCCTCTCTGGCTTCCAGACTTTCCGAGTCAGATTTGGACCGAGTGGTGCAGAGACTTTTACAGGACCCGGCTCTTGCAAAATTTCTGTCGGTTTCGACTCTCGCAGCTTTGTAACCGACAAAGTCTTCTCCTGTTGTTATTGTTGCTCCTCCTCCGACTCGAACCGAGACTTCGGAGCCAGAGGAGGCCAGTCACTCGGTGGAGCTGTCGGTAACGACACTCACTTCTGAGCTGTCGGTACCAACCACCCTGATATCCTCTGCTCTGGCGGTGGAATCTGGGAGCCGACACTCTACTGTCGGCTCCGGGGGGGGGGGGTCAAACCGATACGTCAGTTCCGACTCTTCCTCTTGGGGAGTCTGAATGGATGAGTTCGGTTCTTACCTCGGGTTCGGAGCTGGCGGTTCTTGTGCGGGAGGAGTCCTCGGTGTCTTTGGACCCGAGTGCTTCCTCACATTGGAGCCATATAGCCTTCAATGCCATGAGGAGGGCTTTGTCCCCCAGACTTCCACAACCTCTGACATGGCCACCTCTTCCCAGAAAGCACCTGCTTCTTCTCTGCTTCCACAGGTTCACCGTAAGTGCAGGGGCCCAGAGACTCCAGGATGCCCCTTTGGGGGGAACCCTGCTCTTCTGAGACCTCCCCAGAGATTCCCACTGAGGAGGTCCCTTGGAATAGATTATGTAAGAGGAGACATCTGGATTCCCCTCAGGAATCCATCATGTCGGACACCGATTTGGAGGAATCAGAAGGGTCCCCAAGGTCCCCTTCTGAGGATATCTCCTTTGGGGATATCCTTGAGATCCTCAAGCAGAGAGGGGACTGGCAGGCCCAAAACCCTACCAAGGACGAATCGGTGCTCCTGAAGGCTTGCGGGTCCCAACCCTCCACCTCTTGGGTGTCTTCTGCCCTTTGATGAGTTGATTATCTTTTATCTCGAAGGGCGTGGGAGTCACCAGATTCGATGGAGCCTGTTCCTAGAAGGCCAAACAAGTACATTTCGGCACCCCATGATAAGGCTTTTTTGTCTAAACCCATACCTGTTGATGCCATGGTGGTGGCGGCAGCCACTAAGAAAGAGATGTTGGAAACTTCTACATCTGTCCATCCTCCTAATCGAGAGTCTAGGATAATGGACAGATTCGGGAATCGAATGTTCAGTTCTATGACCTTTGCACTTCAGTCATTGAACTATCTGACCCACTTCATACGTCTGCAGAGAGATCTCCTTAAGGAGCTTGGAAATGCTCTCCAGGGTGCAGTAGCTGACTCTGTGGCAGAAAAGGTGACATCTCAGCTTGCTGCCCTCAATTCCATTGTAAACTCTTCCATGTGCCTCGTGTCTTCATCTGATGGAACGAGTAGGGCTGCGGGTACAGGAATTGCTTTGCGGAGACATTCCTGGATGTGCTTATGTTCTTTTGTGGAATCTTTTAAGTCGTCATTTGTGAATGCCCCTTCTCGATGGTTCCTCCTTATTTGACCAAAAGTCAGAGACCCTCACCAGATGTGAGCAAGACGGTAAGACTCTGTCTGCCATTGGAGTCCGTTTTTCTACCCCTACTAGACCTTATCCCAAAGGTCAACTGGGTGGGAAAATGTGGATCTGAAGTAGTTAACTTCATTTATCTGCAACGTGTGGGTATTCGGATCCATATTGGATCCGAGCCAGCAACATTTTATCAAGCATCTGCTCCAAGCTCCTCCCCTTACCCATAATCCCTCACATCTCCTACTGTCCCCCAGATCTCGTTTGCCGCTTCATGCGTACACATCGTGGCTCTAAGTTGGGTATAGTAAGTGATACTTTTTGGTTTATATTTACTGTGTGAGTGTAGTTTGTGGTCAACCCTTTCCTCCCCTTCGTCGTTCATTTATTTATTTTTTAATAACAAAAAGTTTACGAAAGTTTGTGTTTTTCTGAGGTAGTGTAGGCCTAACCAACCCCTGTGTGTGTGCATTGTTGGCGTAGTTTTTGGCTGAGGGGAGTGTGATGATGGCTGACCAGCCAAAACAAACATTTAAAAAATGCACAGTGTGGGGTCTCAAGCTTTCACTGGCTGATGGCCACACTCAGTGTGTTATTTGCCTGGGCATTCCCCACCTTAGTCTGCCGTGTAGTGTGTGTGCAGGGTTCAACCCCAGGGCCTTGAAAGAGAGGAAGGCGAAACTGGTTGCTAAGGGCCTGCTACCAGTTTCTGCATTAGATACAATGACCTAGACATCGGCTCCAGTAGCCGACCAAACCCCCCCCCCCCTCAGGCTGGGACTCAACCTCCCTCTAAGCCTGCTGAGACGGAGACTAAAACAAAGGATAAGGACAAGAGAGAGAAAGAGAGAAGGGTGGAAAGGCACCGCAAATGATCTCCGGAGCGGGAGCCATTTCCCAGTCCATCTTCAAAAATTGTTAGGACAGCTTCTCCTTGGCTCCATTCGCCGAGGTTCTCCCCGGAGCCGACAGAGCCTTCGGACCAGAGGCCGCCTTCGAGGTTGTCTCACAGACCAGCCAGATCTGAGTCGGTCGCCTCCTTGTGGTCGACTCTGAGTCTGTTGGAGCTTGACATGGACAGGATGATGCGAAGATTTATTCGGACCCAAATCCAAATGGAAGTCTTGCCAGGCCCCTCTCCGGCCGAAGAGGGGACCTCTATGCTCTACTTCCATCCAATCTCTCCTTCCTCGATCCGACCTGCGGTTTCAGGGTTTATGGATACGAGGATCCTCGGAGCTGGGGGTTCGGCGCCGACGGTTCCTCCAACCTCAACGCCGGAGATTACCTTGAGTTCCTCAGATCAGACTTGTTCGGATCCGAGAAACTCTCAGGGCCGAGAATGGGGAGCCGAATTCGAGGGAATGGAGATGTCTTCAGCTCTGACTTTTTTGGATCTGAGCCATTCCTTCGGAACCCGGGCTACCTTGGCCTCGGCCCCGATCCTTACTACAGAGCCAGGGAGAACTACTTCCTTGTTGGTTGCCAAGGAGGAGCACTCTCCTTTGGCCTTTGACGTGGTGGAGAGGGTTCTTTCCCAGGAATTAAGACCCCAGCCCATTGCCTCGGACTCCGCCCAGGCTGCCGTGGATTTGGTCACAACTCCCGTCAGCTTGTCCCAGGGACAGCCCGTGCTTGAGGACCCCCAGGTGGATCCCATCGTGGAACCCCCCCCCCCCGTGACTTACTAGTCCTCTTCAGAGAGTCCCACAGAGGAGGCTCCCCGTAAGCATTCATGTAAGAGGAGGCACATGGACTCCCCCGATTCCCTCACAGAAGATACTGACTTGGATGAAGGTGAGGGATCCCCCAGGTCACCGCCCGAGGATGTCTCCTTTGGAGACATCATGGAAATCCTCCGCCAAAGGGGAGGTTGGTCAGCCCCAAAACTCTCTACGGACGAGTCAGTATTCCTGGAGGCCTTTGGCACGGGCTTGTCTACATCCTGGGTGTTCCCTCCTGCAGATCCATTAGTGGTTCTTATTACCATGCAGGCATGGAAGGAGCCTGACACCATAGAGCCAATATCCAAATGCCCAGACAGGATCCTTTCTCCTCACACAGACAGGCCTGGTACAAGGGATCCCCTGTGGGTGCTATGGTGGTGGCAGCTGCCACCAAGAGAGAACTGGCTCAGGAAAGTTCTTCGGTCCACTGCCCTAAACTCCTTGTCCGGAGGGTGGATCACTTTGGGAAGCGAGTCTTTTCTTCAGTGATGTTTTCCATATGAGCGCTGAATTATTTGGTACATGTCATTCGACTCCAGCAAGACCTAGTCACGGAATATGCTGTGTCGCCCCCAGAGTCTTTGTTGCCAGAGGACAAGCGACTGTTCTCGGCAAAAATGTCGACTCTGAAATCGGTTTCAAACACGTCCATGCATCTTCTTTCCCATGCCACGGAAGGAGCGGCTAGGGCAGCTGGGACTGGCGTAGCTATGAGGCGGCACACTTGGCTTACACACTGTGAATTCGCGGACCCCTTCAAGGCGTCATTCACAAATGCTCCCTTTGATAGTTCCTCCCTGTTTGGGAAGACAGTTCGTGACACCCTGGTCCAGAGCGAGAAGGATGGGAAGACTCTGCCATCAGAGTCCTCTTCTCTAGCCCTCAAAGATCCTTTTTTGGGAATTGGAGAGGGCAGAAGATGTGGTTCAGAAAATCTCAGTTTTCCCGGGACACTCAGGACAACTGGTCCCCTAGAGGCAGAGGGGAACAAGACAGACACTGCCCCAGAGGCAGAGGGGGCCCGAGGAACTTTGGGTTTAGGGAGACCTTCTCGGACAGACCCGCGCAGCAACCCTGAGGGGTTGCCCGACGGTCCTACTCTGGAGACAGTCGGGGGAAGATTGTCATTGCACCGAACAGCTTGGGAGTCCATTACAATGAACCATTGGATGCTCCAAATTATATTCAGGGGATACTCCATCCCATTCGTTGCACCGCCCATCCAATCAAAGCACCTCCTGGATGTTCCACCCGCTCAAAGGGAGGCTGCAGCACACAAAATTTCAAAGCTGCTTTACAATCGGGCCATCGAACCGGTTCCCCCAGATCAGTCCGGATTAGGCGTTTACTCAAGGTTCTTTTTAGTGCCAAGAAAGACGGGGGACCTCAAACCCATATTGGACCTGTCAACCCTGAACTTGCCAAACAGAAATTCCAGATGGTCACCTTGCAGTCCATTCTACCTTCCTCCAAGAATGTGACTGGATGTGCTCGATAGACCTCCAGGACGCTTACTACCACATCAAGATTTGCAGAAGCTCCAGGAGATTCCTTCGCTTCCAGTTCAGAGCCCTACCCTTCGGTCTCACCACAGCCCCCAGGGTGTTTACCAAGGTTATGGCAGTCGTAGCGGCTCACCTGAGACTTCAGGGAATTCAGGTGTTTCCTTACCTAGATGATTGGCTCCTTGCTGCTGTCACTAAGCGTCTACTTTGCATGGCCAGAGACTCCTTCCTGCATCTTGCAGTCAATCTAGTGATTACCATCAACATCTCCAAGTCCCGCTTGAACCCAACACAGACCGTGGAATTCATAGGGGCATGATTGAACACTCTACTATTGCAAGTTTTTCTCACTCGGGACCGGGTCCAGAACCTACGGGCCCGTGTGTCAGTGATCCTCTGACCCAGGACACCAACAGCGAGCGACATTCTCTGAGCCCTAAGCTCCATGGCTGCAGCAATTTCAATTCTTCCCTGTGCGCGCCTTCACATGAGGGTGCTTCAGTGGACCCTGGCAGTTCAGTGGTCTTGGTTAGACCTCCCCGTGGACTACCCAATATGAATCAGCAGAGCCTGTAAGATTTCTCTTCTTTGGTGGCGCCAATCACTGGAAATTTTGGCAGGTCGTGTCCCTTCTTAACACCCCCAGCCCAAGCCACAGTGACCACGGACGCCTCGCAGTTCAGGTGGGGGGGGGGCACTTTTTGGGAAGGACGGTCCAAGGCACGTGGTCCCAGACTGAGACCAGATTACATATCAATGTTCTGGAGATTAGGGCAGTGCTTTTAGCGTTGCAAGCCTTCCACACTGTTCTTCCCCCGGGGACGATTGCAATTCAGTCAGACAACATGTCTGTTGTCTGGTACATCAACAAACAAGGAGGAAACCGATCTTACCCTCTCTGCCACGAGCCATGAGAGAGTAGGAGTGGGCGATCTCTACCAGTCGGTTTCTGATTGCACTGCACATCCTGGGACGCTCCAATATTTTAGCGGACAGACTGAGTCGGGCTATTCTAATGCCAAACGAGTGGTCTCTGAAACCGTCAGTAACGGAGATCTTCCTCACGTGGGACCACCCTTGCTGTGATCTCCGCATCTCCTTCCAACGTGAAATGCAGCTAGTTCTTCTCTCTGATCCCTTCACCAGGGGACTCCCCCAGAGATGCTCTCGTCCATGCTTGGCCTCCCGGGTTACTGTATGCCTATCCCCCACTACCTCTCATTCCGTAGTTTCTTCAGAAAGCTTACCAACTGGGGTGCAAAGTGATCTTCATTGCTCCATTCTGGCCTGTCAGGTGTAGTTTCCTTTCCTCTGGTCTCATGCTCTAACTCCTCCACGGATTCTGGATCCCTGCCCGGATCTCATCTCTCATCCGTCGGGCATCAGTCCACCTGATCTGGGCAGCCTCAAGCTGACTGCTTGGTTGCTTCAGTTCCCTTGATCACTAGGACTCCCGGTCTATCATCGTCAGTAAAGAGTATTTTGGTGGCATCCCACAAAGCTTCCACTAGGAAAGTTTATCGCAGCAAATGGAAACACTTCTCTATTTAGGCTTCTCAGAGAAACCTAGATCCATTTAAAGTCTTGGTTCCTGCAGTGGTGGAGTTTTTGTCCTATATTTTCCAACAAGGGGCTAGTTCCTCTACAGTGAAAGTACAACTGGCAGCCATATCTACTTTTCATGTCGGCAAAAATCTGAATGCTCTGGCCTCTTTGAGATTGTGCAATGCCTTTATAAAAGGTACTTTTCTTTTGCGTCCCCCAGTTAAGGATTCCGTCCCTCCTTGGGACCTTTTTCTTTTGCGTCCTCCAGTTTAAGAATTCCATCCCTCCTTGGGACCTTACCCTAGTTCTACAGGCGTTGGTGGCACCCCCATTTGAACCAGCAGTGTCAGTAGATTTGAAATTCCTGTCCTGGAAGACAGCTTTTCTAGTGGCCATTACCTCGGCTAGAAGGGTTTCTGAGATCCAAGCTTTGTCTGCCGTGCCCCCTTACTTGATCTTTCATAAAGACAGGGTTTCACTTCATATGAACCCTTCTTTCTTACCAAAAGTTGCTTCTAAATCTAATATTAACCAGATGATTAATCTGCCTGTGTTCTTTCCAAATTTCCAGAACAAGGGTGAATATAAGCTGCATTTGCTAAATGTTCATAGACAGCTTTATTTATCTTTACACAGGACTAAACAATTCCGTAAGTCTGACCAATTATTTGTGTCTTTTTCCAGACCCTTTCTGGGCAAGGCTATTTTCTAGGTCTCCTTGGCTAGATGGGATTACACAATGTATACTGCAAGTCTATAGGGATAAAGGCCTATCCTCACCTGGTCATATTAAAGTTCATTCTACCAGATCTTTGGCAACTTCTGCTGCCTTTTGGTCTAGGGTTTCTCTGGATGATATCTGTGCAGCAGTGACCTGGGCAAGGTCACATACATTTATTTCTCATAAGTTGGATTTGATCTCAGAGGGAAAGCATCCTTTGGCTCTGCGGTGCTCAGGAATATCCTTCCATGAGGGCCTCCCAGGAGTTTTGGTAGCTGGGGACTGTCCCACAGGTTGCAGATAAATGAAGTTAACTACTTCAGATAAAGAAGTTATGTACTCACCATAACGTTCCGAGTAGTTATACTTCATTTTCTGCAGCTGTCTCTCCCTCCTTCCCCTGAACCTGTTCTAGGTTAGTGTTATTGAGTTGCTAATAGTTTGATTAGTGGCAAACTCGATCTGAGGGAAGGTAGGAGATGTGAGGGATTATGGGTAAGGGGAGGAGCTGATCTCACATACGAATTCTTCAGTGGCTGCTATTCATGCAATGGACATTTCAGGAGTTACCCTTGGATCATCTAGTTTTGATTACCGAATCTTGCAAGAACGACCTTCGCTGGTCACTAATGTCGGAGACGGTGACTATGGGCCGCCCATTTGTTCTCCCCTCTCCAGTAGCAGTGGTAATTAAGGACGTCTCCTTGATCAGGTGGGGGGGCCATTATCAGGGAAGGACAGCTCAAGGTACTTGGCAGGCTCACGAGGCTCATTTGCACATAAATGTCCTGGAGATGAGAGCGGTTCTTCTAGCGTTGCAGGCCTTTCAAGACTCTCTTCCCCTCGGAACAATTGCAGTCCAGTCGGACATGTCCATGGTCTGGTACATAAACAAGGAGGAACCAAATCCTACCCCCTGTGTCGAGAGGCTCTGAGATTATGGAATTGGGCAGAGTCCACCCAGCGTTTTCTGATTGCAATGCACATTCCGGGGAAATCCAGCGTAATAACGGACAGACTCAGCAGAGCTATTCTGCTACCTCAGGAGTGATCTTTCAAGAATGAAATAGTGGAAATGATTTTCCGTAGATGGGGGCCAGCCTTGCTGCAATCTTTTTGCCACCTCCACAAACACCAAGTGCAGCAACTACTTTGCCCTGATCCCTCAACAGGGTCAATCACCGAGGGATGCTCTTGTCCACGATTGGCCTCTGGGACTCCTTTATGCCCCCCCCTTCCCGCTGATTCTCAAAGTATTGCAGAAAGCCAGTTTTCTGGGCTGGACAGTCATCTTAATTGCCCCATATTGGCCTCATCAAATTTGGTTCCCCTTTCTGAAGCCTCATCTACTAGAGGAGCCTTGTATCCTGGACCCAGTGCAGGATCTGTTGACCCATTCGTCAGGAGCTCTTCATCTTTCTCTTCAGTCCATCAGACTGACAGCTTGGCTGCTCCATTTTCCAGAATAGCCAGGTTCCAGAATTTATCAGAAGCAGCGCAACATATCCTTTTGTCGTCACACAAATCATCTACTAGGAAACTTTACCTCAGTAAGTGGAAAAGGTTTTCCATCTGGGCACAACAGAATAATATTGACCCTTTCCAGGTGTCTATTTCAGATGTACTGGAATTCCTAACTAAGCTGTTCAGTGAAGGAGCTGCAGCAGCAACCATTCAAGTCCAACTCGCTGCTGTTTCTCATTTTCATTTGGGTGCAGCCGAGAATGGTATGTCTCCCAAAGCTGGCTAAGGCTTTTTTGAAAGGTACGATGCACTTAAAACCACCGATCAGATCTCCCACTACTTCCTGGAACTTAAATCTAATCTTGTCCAAAATTATTCTTCTGCCCTTTGAACCTGCCTCTTCTTGTGAGCTGAAGTATCTTTCTTGGAAGACCATATTCTTGATGGCTATTACATCAGCACATAGAATTTCAGAGTTGCAATCCCTTATTTCAGAGTTGCAATCCCTTTCCATCGAACCACCTTACCTAATATTTCATAAAGACAGGGTTTCCCTCAAGATGAATCCAAAGTATGTTTTGAATTTACACTGAATCAGACAATTGAGTTACCCGTTTTCTTTCTTTAACCATTCCAACCAGTTGGAATATATGCTTCACAAAATTGATGTGCATAGACAACTTCGATTTTATTTTGACAGAACAAAAGATTTCAGAAGGGCTGATCAGCTGTTTGTCTCCTTAGATTCAAGAAAAAGCGCACCTGTCTCCATAACTACCTTATCGAAATGGCTCTCTGATTGTATCTCCTTTATCTACAGTGAAGCGGGTATTGCATTACATAACAAGGTAAAGGCTCATTCTACAAGAGCGGTTTCTACTTCTGCAGCCTTCTTGACCAGGTCACCTATACATTCTATTTGTGCAGATGCCACCTGGTCAAATCCACATACTTTATATCTCATTACAAAGTGGACAAGACCTCTAGGGACAGAGCTTCATTTGGATCTGCTGTCCTGAAACAGGTACTCCCATGAGCCATCCAAGATTGTGGTGCTGGGGAAGCTACCCATCAGTAAGAATGAAGGTGAGATTGAACTTCACATTAAGAAGTTATGTACTTACCATAACGTTCCATGTGAGTTGTTATTCTTGCCTTCGTTATTACGACCCTCCCTCCTATCCCCTTCCTTTGTCTGGAAGCACGAGAGGTACCACTCTGGTTTTAGGTTTCCTGAAGAGTTTCCTTTTACCCTGGATTATGATTTCCTTGAAATCTAGGATAGGTTTCTACTATAGTGGCAGCAAACAAGATCTGGGGAATGTAGTGGTGCATTGTGGGATATGGCTTGGCCTCACGCTGTTAGAGACCTCGAGCTTTTCTATTTGGCCGAATCGGAGCCGATGTTCGGCTCCGAACCCATCAGTAATAATGAAGACAAGAATAACAACTCACATGGAACGTTATGGTAAGTACATAACTTCTTAATTTCAGATATTCATATTTTACTGTGGCAATAGGCTCTGCCTTTTATCCAGAGGCCCTCAATATTGGTGTAAATGGGGGAGCATCTACATTTAAGTGCAACTAGGGAATGCCAAAACATTTTTGCAATTCTAGGTTTACTGAAAATAATAAAGTCATCCATGCCTTCAGAAATGTCTCCATTCCAAAATAAGTCAGATATAGCAAGTAACATTCATTAGTTTGAACACATTTTGATTAAGTTCAGAATTCACTTTTTTGACATGCTTTTGTTTGTTTGTGTCTTTCGGCTTTTCCCGTTAGGGGTCGCCACAGCGGAACTCCGGTCTGCTAATGATTGGCAGTAGATTTTTATGTACTGGCTTGCCGGGCCTAACGCACAACCTTAAACGAAGGAATGCCCATTCACGCATGTCGCTACACAGAAGACGCTCTGAGAATCGAACGGGCAACGTCTAACTGTGAGGCAACAACGCTACCGCAGCACCACCACCGCAGTTTTGACATGCTTTTGTACTGTACAGAAATTGCTTACACATTGCTGTTATGCAGTCATCATTGGTTATACCCACCAGCACGTCTCACATATCAGCTGTCATAAATCTAAACTTCTTTTGATTGCGTAAGCCAAAACAGTCTCTCTTTCAGTAGTTCTTAAATTATATGCCTGTTAAGGCAGGAACTATTTAAAGGAGTTCTTCAAATGTTGTTCATTTGTGTACTCAGAAGTAGATAATACAGGATCTGCTGTGGGGCAAAATTGCTTTTCTTATGTTCACTATTTGGAGACTTAAGAATGTCACCAGTATGTTCATAAAATTTCAAGTTCAAATTTTCTATAAATAGCTTCAAAGTAGTCATAGTTTTGATCAAACTAGCCCTTCTGCTGGGCACAAAAGTTAAGTCTCTTTGTTAAAACACTTAATTCATCATGTGTAAAAGCATAATTGTTAATTCAAAATATGAAAGAAACTGTTACCTCTTCTTTTTGTGGAGATGACCTCCATTCTGGTTCATGTACTGTCCTGTTTCCTCCATTGCCTATTTGTTTTTACTCTAAACAGTGTTCTGTTCGAAATAGTTCAGAAGGTTCCATTCCCTTTTTTGTTTCTGATGTGGTCTACTTTTCTTGGTGGCATTTGCTTTTTCCAGCTTTTAATTATTTTTCTGTCTTTTGGTTGCTGGTCTACTTCAGACCTTGTTGAAAATTGATCCACTTTATTTTCTGTAGTCTTGCTGAACACATTGTTAGTAGATGTAGTTCCCTCTTTTCTGATTGGTTTTAGGTTGTTACTTGGCTTGCAGTCCAGGTGGCCATTGATGAGCCTATACCAAATTCCCAGTTATCCACAAGCACTGTCTGGTTAAGCAAGTTGCTCAAGGTCATAACATAGACTAATGAGGGCTGAGGAAATCAGTCCTTGTGCCATAGCCTTAACCCAGTTGCTTCCCCTAAAAAAAAAAGTATTTTTCTTCATCCACATTGGTTGTAAACTCCTGACTCCTGGTTCTGATTGGCTGACTTTAGCTGCCTTTATTTCCAATGGAGTATGTTAGCTCTTATTTATATTTCCAATTGTCACAACTGATTTTTTTTTCAATTTTACATTCCTTGATAGTTTCCTCATATCTGTATTAATAACATATCTTCAACCTAACTTTATTTGTCTCATTGGATTAATTTATGGCTTTATAGAACGCCTCAGTTTCATTTTTAGATCCATATTATGCCCACTGTTGTGCAGTGTTATAATATGCATATATTCATGTCCATTGTTTTAAATAATTCAGTGAATGCTTTCTGAAGTTTACGCCCATCTTTTGGAAATCTCATGAATCTTAAACCTTTAGGTATTCTGCAGTTAGTCGCACAGTATTTAAAAATAAATTGTTCCCAGTTGGGACTGTTTATACTTGATCATTTTTTTTCTCAAAGTGCTTTTAGACATCCTGAATGTCTGGATTTTGTTATCTCCTTAACTGGGTGTAGCTGTGCTAAATGGATTAAATGGACTGCAAGCCAAGTAACAACCTACATGTCAAGCAGTGTGCCTCTTTGGACCTGTTCAAGAGGAACCTTAACAATTGGATGGGAGAAAGGAAATTCACCCCAGGGATCACGTCAGTGACCCTGCTAGACAGGGGTCCAGGAAAGTAAATAATGTGGGAAGAAATTGCCAGGGAATTGTTATGGCTAGGCTTGTATAGGCCCTAGGGCTGATAGCCTAGTACCAACCTATGAAATGGGATATCAGATATTTCAGTATTCCCATTTTGTGACATAGAGGCATGATGCAAATGACCTGAGGAATTCAAGGAGGTGGCAACTGCTTCAGCCTAAGACTTTTACCTGCTGTTGTTATGCAGTCATAGAATGTGCAAGATAATTAGGACATGTTGCCTTTTACACCTTGTCAGTATATCTCATTTTTCAAGGATTGGTAGGCCAGTAATGTCAGGTGTGAATTTATGAATACCCATCCAACTGTCTAACGCCTTCTTAAATTCTTGATATTGTTTTACATTGCTTGATCTGGAGTGGAAGTTTATTCCAGAGAATGGATAGTTGTTGCATGACAAATCTGTCTGTCCTTCATGATTTGTTTATTTCCTGAAGCAGGTTGCGATCTGTGGATGTTCTTCGTTTTTCACTGTTGCAGTCATCACATTTGGGTTATCTGCTTGCAGGTAGCCCTCAGTCAGCCTGATTATCAAAGTCTTGGGTCCTGCGTCGGTTGCTGTCTCATCTTCCATGACGTCAGGGAGTCAGGGGTATAAAGCTTGCAGCCGATGCCATTACATCGGTCTTTCTTGCCGTGCGGTGCCCGAAGCAGAAGCAGTTCGCAAGTGCCGGTCAGCCGACCCCTGAAATTTTTGTTTTCGAGTTTCTGATCCGAAGTCTTCAACTAAGCTAAGTACCCCATTGGGGAACCTTTTTCTTGCTCTAAACCAATGTCAGTAAAAGTTAACAATTGTATTTCTTGTGGAAAGCAAATACTTCATAAAGATTTTCATTCGTACTGCATTCCTTGCTTAGGCCCAGACCACGACGTACCTCGCTGTCGGTTTTGTGCCTTATTCAAACCTCATACTATTCGTCGTTGGTTCATTTTTGCAACTAAATATTTTGTTACTCGGTCCAGTTATCCAGAAATAACTTCGGTAAGCCACCCGACTACCGACATTCCGAAAAAACACAAAGCTATATACAGACCGCATAGGTTCAAAGCTGCCAACGATGCTTCTCCTAAGCTAGTCGCCAGTTCACCGGTACTCAGTGAGGCGCTTTCACAGCCCCTGATGCCCACTACTTCAGATTTGTAGGACTCTACTGAGACCTGTTCGGAGTCCAGTATGCCATGAGATGCTTCTTCGACTATGGAACCTGTGGATGTCTGTTCCTTGGATGGGTCTGAAGCCGCTGTGCAGGCACCGGCTTCTGAGGGTGTATTCAGGCCTACTGACTTGCATATTAAACCAATGCCATCTTCTTCTTCTTCAAGGCCTAAAACTTGATCCATGCCCAGAAAACCGCCCAGACCGCATGGTCAGGCCCCTTTGCCTAAAAAACAAATGATCAGAATGGCTAAAGACCTTATTACTCTAATCAGGGGAAGCCACCCTACTCCCTCGAAGAGACCTGGAACTGATTTTCCTTCTGATTCTTTTAATCAGGATTCTGAAATTTCTGTTTTTTCTGATGACCAGGATTTGCCCTTATCTACCTATGAGGATTCTGATGCAGAGGACTCCATTCCCTCTGCTTCCCCTCCAGAGGATTTCTCTTTTGATCAAACTTTGCTTACTCTTAGGGAGCATTTCCGTTGGGAAAGCCAGGATTTCTCTGACTCCAAAAAGAGGCTTAGGGAATTCTTATTCCTGCCTCAACACAGGTCTTTAGCTATCCCTCTTGTACTGGACATTGTAGATGATGCCTGATGCCTTCTCTGAGTCTAGCCTGGCCCCTGAAACTTTACTTCCTGCTCCCAGAAAACCTGATAGGTATTACAGGGTACCTGACTCTCACAAGTTCCTTTTTAGAAATCCTACTGTGGATCCTGAGACTGTTTCACAGGGACCCAAGGTGATTAAGGCTACTACTGCCAAAAATCCTACCCTTTCTGATAGAGATTCCAGGGTACTGGATAGATGGGGTAAGAAGGTATACACTTCTGCAATGTTAGACATTAGGGCCTTAAACTGCCAGTTTCATATGTTGAAGTATCAGCAGTATATTATTGGATTGCTTAAACAGAAAATGATGTTGATTCCTGACTGTGCTGAAAATAAAGAATTACAAGATTTAATGCATTCTGCTGAACAAGTGGGATAACACACTTTGCAATGTGGTTTTGATTCATTAGAGGCATCTTACAGGGCTGCTGTCACTGGGTCTGTACTTAGGCATGCTTGGCTTAAGGAGCAGTCTTTGCCAGATCATGTTAAAGCTAAATTACTGGATGCTCCCTTAAACCAAGACCGCCTGTTTGGCATCAAAGCAGAAGTACTACTTAAAAAGATGGAGGAAAAAGCTAAATCTATGCAAACTGTTAAAGATTACCTGCAAGTACAGCCTCCCAGATTTAGTAGGCATTGGCCCTCTAAGTATTGATCCTTTCCTGCCTCTTCCAGGCCTTCTCAGTCCAAACCCAGAACCAGCAGAACACCTAGACTTCAGTCCCAGGCTGCTCACAGGACTAAGCAGTGGGGGGCTCCCAGTTCCAAAGCAGGGAGTAATAAGACTCCCCCTATGGTAAACTGTCTCAGTGACTTAACTTTAAATCTTCCAAGCCCTGCTCAACTGACTGTTCCTTTAGGGGGAAAGATCTCCCTGCATGCAAAAAATTGGGAACTCGTTACCCAGGACAAATGGGATGTTCTTTGTGTTTCACTGTTGCAGTACAGATTCCACTTCCACTCCTTACCAACCCCAAATGGTTGGCCAGACCTACCCCCAAATTAGTGGGCAGAGGCTCAAAAGCAGGTTCTCTCTCTTTTAAGCATCAGGGCTATTCAACCTGTCCCAGAAGAAGAATGGAGGCAAGGTTTTTACTCCAAACTTTTCCTGGTACCCAGGAAAGACCATTCCTGGTGTCCTGTCCTGGACCTGTCTATCCTAAACACATTTTTAGTAATCCCAAAACTCAAGATGCTAACTCTTCATCAGCTGCTTCCCATGCTAGGCAAAAATGCCTGGTAGGCAACACTGGATTTAAAGGAAGCCTTACCTGCACATCCTAATAAGGGAATCTTGCAGAAGATACCTACGCTTCAGAACAGGCTACATGCATTATCAGTTCTCTGCACTGTCCTTTGGCTTAACTACTGCGTCCAGGGTATTCACAAAGTGCCTAACTCCAGTCAATGTATTTTGCAGACAAAGAAATATTCAAATATACCCATACCTGGACGATTGTCTAATTCAGGCAGAAAGCCAGGACATACTATTAAATCATCTGGCATTTGTACAGAAATTACTAACTTATCTAGGGTACACCATAAACGAAAAGAAATCAAATGTTGTACCCTGCCAACAAATTGTATTCCTGGGAGCAAGCTTGAATACAACTTCCCAGATGGCCTACTTCACGCCAGAGAAACAAGTTCATTTGACAGCCTACTTCAATCTACTGGCCACAAAGACCCAGCTGTCTGCAAGGAAAATACTGCAAGCACTGGGGTTCATGGCCTCTTGCATTCTATTAATTCCATATGCAAGACTGCATATGAGGAAACTACAATGGTATCTAAAAAGCCTATGGTGTCAACATTCTCAGGATCTAGAATCAATGATTCCTACCATACCTTGTCTAAAGATAGAGTTCCTTTGGTGGGCAAAGGCCTGCCACCAAAACAAGAGACTGTCATTCTCTGTACCCCCTGCCACCCAAACCCTAACAATAGATGCATCAGACTATGCTTGGGGGGCTCACTTGGCAGGGCAGTGCATTCGGGGCAAATGGAACCTAAGTCAAATGCACCTACATATCAATCAAAAAGAAATGTTAGCTGTCCAGAATGCTCTGACTGCCTTCAAGGACCACATTCTTCCAGGGCAATTATTGGTAAAGACAGACATCACTGCTATGTGGTACATAAACAAGCATGGGGGAACCCACTCATACCCTCTCTGCAGACTAGCCATGGCTCTGTGGAACACAGCCTTGAGCTACCAAGTGCATCTATAGGCTCAATTCCTGCCAGGAAAGCTAAATACACTGGTAGACGACCTAAGCAGAAATATCATGGACCCACAAGAGTGGAAACTGGAACCAAGGATATTCAAGATGTTGAGAAACAAATGGGGGAGCCCGGAGATAGACCTGTTTGCCTCCCCTCAAAACTACCAATTGGACAAATTCTGCACAAGGACTCCTCACAAACAGGCTTGGAAAGTGGATGTCCTGTCCTTCACCTGGAAAAACTTATCAGTTTATGCCTTTCTCCCTCTGCCTCTCCTCTCCAAAGTGCTACTAAAGATCAAACAGGACAAACCAAGGACAATACTGATTGCACCGGACTGGTCTAGCCAACACTTGTGTACCCCCTCTTGCGCAGTGTGTCACTACTGGCACCATGGTACCTGCCTCAGACCCCTGCCCTGCTGTCCCAGTAGGAGGGCCATATTCTGCACCCACAGCTTCAAACCCTGAACCTTGCAGCCTGGCTAATTACCTGACATCTCCGTTACCATCCCTCAGTAAGCAAGTGATGGATGTCATTCTGGAGGCAAGGAGGCCTAGTACTAAAAAAATCCTATGCTGAAAAAATGGAAAAAATTCTGTTCCTGGAGCCAAACTCAGGGGATGGGCACAGCAGGACCCAATTTACCCCATATTCTTCAATACTTAACTGAGATGCTTCACAAGGGCCTTTCCTTTTCTTCCATCAAAATTCATGCCTCAGCCATTTCAGCACATTACAACACAGAACCACTCCTCTTCTCTCATCCACTGCTGAAGCAATTCCTCAGAGGGGCCAAAAACTTAAGACCACCCAGGAGAGCCCCTACTCCAGCCTGGGACCTTAGCTTTGTATTGGCAAAGCTCACTCTTCCTCCCTTTGAGACAGCTGCAAATGCAGAGTTGAAATTCCTTTCTTGGAAAACAGCCTTCCTTCTAGCCATCACTTCAGCAAGAAGGGTGTCTGAATTACAGGCCCTCATGGCAGTGGAGCCTTTCATCATCTTTCATGCGGATAGGGTGTTCCTCAGGACCAATCCCTCATTTATGCCCAAGTTGGTAGCCAGTGTGGCCCTTAATCAGTCCATTCATTTGCCAACCTTCTTTTCTAATCCACAGAACAAAGGGGAATAAATTCTGCACTTCTTGGACGTGCACAGACAACTTCGATTTTACTTGGACAGGACTAAGCCTCTCAGGAAATCTGAACAGCTGCTGGTGGCATTTGCTGCAGGAGAATGAGAAGGCCATTTCAAAGCAAACCATTTCTAAGTGGATAGGCCATTGCATTAATTTCTGCTATAAGCACCATGGAAAACCTACCCAACAGGTGATGAGACCACATTCAACTAGGGCTGCATCTACCTGTACAGCTGTTCTCAGAGGTGTCCGTACCAGGGACATCCTAGAAGCTGTTACCTGGAGTTCTGTACATACCTTCACCAAGCATTACCACTTGCCAATTTTTTTCTAAATCCAGAGTGGAAATCTTTATGAGGTATTTGTTTCCCACAAGTTAAACAGTTATTTACTTTTTCTGACATCGGCTGAGGCAAGAAAGAGTCCCCAACGGGTACTTAGCTTTTAGAAGTCTTCAAGTAGTATTCGTAGTAGTAATCTCTGGATCTGACCGACCGCACTTGCGAACAGCTTCTGCTTCGCCACTGCAAGAAAGACTGAGGAAAAATGGCGTCGGCTGATGCCTTTATACCAAGACCAGCAGAGATGTCGCCGGGTGAAGTGCGACATCAGCCGGACCCAGACTTTGGAATCCGGCCGACCGAAGGGCTGCCTGACGACAGGACAACCCATTTGTTATGACTGCAGATGCATCCTTGAAGGACATCATAGTACAGTTGTGTACACTTACCATAAATGTAGATGTTTGAGTGTATTTACTGTTGCAGTCCTGGTTACCCTCCCTCCAGCCCCCTGACTTCTATTGACTATACCTCTATTCTTGTTTACTATGCTTAAAGCTTTTTGGTGTATTTGCTTTTTTGTTGGAGGTGTAACCGTGTATATAATTGCTTCCCATTATGGGGGCACCTGGCATCTGGGGCAAGAAAAACTGATGTAATGGCGTCGGCTGCATGCTTTATACCCCTGACTCCCTGACGTCATGGAAGATGAGACAGCAACCGACGCAGGACCCAAGACTTTGATAATCAGGCCGACTGAGGGCTACCTGCAAGCAGATAACCCAAATGTGATGACTGCAACAGTGAATATGTGATGACTGCAACAGTGGATGCACTCGAACATCTACATTTATGGTAAGTGTACACAACTGTACTTTCTAATGTTTGCTGAACTGTTTGATTTGTGGATGAATAAGAGGTCTTGGACTTATGGATCTCTAATTGCCTGGAAGGTGAGGCATAGATCACCCATAATGTGTCTACAGGACACTAAATACAGGGACAAAGCCTCCAGTCTCTCTTGATACCTTAGTTCCTTTAGGCCCGTGATGTTTTGTGTCAGAAACCTTTAGGATCTCTCCAACTGTTTATGTTTAGGAAGATCTATTCCACGGGGGGTAGTGTATTCTGTGATGGACCAGGTGGATGCAGAATATAGAGATGTAAGGACGACTTTGCATCTAGATGAAATACCTGCTTGGGTTTTCTGTACAGGTGTTTGGATTGTGGAGTTGTGCTGAGCCAAATTCGTTCCTGGAGAAGAAGCATTTGTCCTGCCAGGGTTTCTGTATCGATGTCTGGTTTTGGGCTTGTACTGAGCCTGTAGATGATTCTTTTTAGACGTTTTGGGCTGTGTGGTTTCACTGGATTCTTTTGGATTATTTATTTATTTATTTTTTGGCAACAGATTTTATTGTTGGTGGGTGTGTGGGCAGTGTTGGATCCGGCCTCTGGTGATCATTATACAGTATACTGTCTGGATCTTGTACTTTGTTTTTTTTTTTTTTTTTGATTTTGGCAGTCTTAAGTTACTTTCATAGGTACTGTTATACACCTGTACTACTGTTCTGGATTCCAGTTGGACAGCCAGAATAATTGGGCATTTCTGACTTGTTTTAATTGTACTTAGTTTTACTCGTTTGTTATTACCTCAACCAATTTATATTGTTATTTAGAATCCAATTATGTTTTTGCTCTATTTTATTCTTTCAGATTTTATTTTTTGGGCTTAACTAATAGTCTTGCATTTTAAATTTTAATTGAAACTTAATTAACCTGTTTATTATTCCATAGCTCGTCTCTTGTTTGGATTTTTATTTTAACTTAAGTTTATATATATGTATTTAATTTTAACCTGTCCATTATGACTATTTCATACTCCTTGGATCAGCTGTTATCTCTTCGTCCTTTTACCAAATGTGTGTTTTCTTTTACAGTTAATGCATATGGTCATAAAGAAGGTAATAGTAGAAGAAACAGGGCAGGGGCACCATCATTCTTCTTGCTTTAATTTTCATGCTGCTTTGGGTACTATTCCTTTAATAATTAGGAGGTGTGATTTAACTCGCCGTAGACCTGCTTTTAGACATTCTGTTTTAACATCTGTTCGACTATACAGCACAATTAACAGTCTTCCTACATATGTTTATTTTAACACACTTTCTTTCGTACGTAAGACAGCTGTTTTATCGGACATAATTTGTAACTATGACTTAGCTTTTTTACAGAGATATGGCTTAAATAAATTTTTGGTCCCATTCTTTTTGCTGTTATTCCTTTAAGATTTTATTTTAGGATCATTTGTACAGGAGGTGGTGTTGCTATTATTTAATGTGATAGTTTTAAGTTAGCCACATTTTGACAGGGTCTTACAACTCATTTGAATTTGTTTTAGGCAGTTGTTCCTCATTTGGGTGCCTTCTCATATATCCGTCCCCATGTAATTATTGAACATTTTTGCAAGAGCTGGTAGATTTCTTTTTATTTCATGTGTTAACATAGCCATATTTAATTGTTGGTGACTTTACTGTCAGAATTGATTATACATCTATTACCTTGTTCAATAATTTTTTTGTATCTATTATGAACAGATTTTGTTTTTAACAGCTTATCTATTCTACAGCACATTTTAAAGGTCATGTTCTTGACCTTGTTTTTTAGCATGAAATTCCATCATCAAATTTTATGATCAGCCCAGTGACTTGATCGGATCATTGTGTTATTTGTTTTAACATAATGTCTCCAACTCCCTGTCTTACTGAGGTTTCTTTAGTTTCATGTTGAAGGATTTCTCTAATTTCTACTGACTCTTTTTTTCTTTCTGTTCTGTATTCATTTCCAGTTTCTTTACCTGATGATTTGCATGAACTTATTACTACTTATTATTGTTAGCATCTTCACTTAACTTACTTGACCCAAGCATCTGATGAACTTGCTCCTTGAGAGCCTTGTTTTAATCTATTTCTTGTGGATTAAGGAAGGCTGGTTGCGGACTAGAGAGTAGGTAGAGTTGAGCATGTACCCTACAGGGTAAACTTATGCTTGATAATCATTTTACCTATTCCCGTTTGGAAGTTAGAAATGCTAAATCAATTTATTTCTCTAGACAAGTTTCCCAGGCCACGTATTATCCAGCTACCCTTTTCAAACTGGTAGACCATCTCTCTGACCCTGGTTGCTTGGTCACCAGTAATTCTTTTTCTGTGGAAGAATGTGGATTGCCTGCCCACTATTTTTCCAGTAAAATCTCTTTTATTCATGCGTCTATGGCTGCTACTTCATTTTTTTCTTATTCTGGTCAAAGGGAGGACTCATTTTCATATATTTGGGAAGAATTTGCTATTCCTGACATTGATGACCTGAAAAATATGTTCTCCAGTATGTGTAGTATTACCTGTTCTTTGGATCAATGTGACTGTCTAGTTTGTGGTGGCATCTTTTGAGGTCATTGGTCCATTAATCTTTAAGATCACCACTAATCTTTAAGATCACCACCTTCCTTAGGCTTGGTGTGTTTCCTACATGCTTGAAAGAAGCTTTAGTGACCCCAGTGCTTAAAAAGGCTAGTTTGGAGTCTGACAGTTTTGATAGCTATTGTCCACTCTCTAACCTTCACTTTCTGGGGAAGGCTCTTGAGAAAGTAATCTTACCTTCAACTGGAGTAATTTTAGGCCATCTTAAATTCATTCCAGTATGGATTTAGGGCAAGACACAATACTTGAGAGTCTTTAATGCTCTCCTGGTTGCAAGAGACCAGTGTAACTATTCTATCTTGATTTTTGTGGATCTCTCTTAAGCTTTCATTTTAATGGACCATTCTATTATTTTAGATAGACTAGAGCATTACTGTGGTATTTCTGGTGCCGTCCTGAGCTAGTTTGCTTCATACCTGACAGGTCACACTGAGAGGGTTATGTCTGGTGTGAATTCTTCTGACTTCCCTTTGGACTGTAGGATTTCACAGGGCTCTATTCTTTGTCCACAATTATTCACCATCTACCTATTGCCGCTAGGAGAATCGTCTTCATTCGAGAGGTATGCTGTACCATTGCTGCGCTGATGACACATAGCTGTACCTCTCATCCCCTCGGGACATAATGTCATGCGTTATTTCCTTTCATATAGGGTTGGGAGGCTGGCCTAATGGTTAAGGTGTTTGCCTTACAAACACAAGGTGCAGGGTTTGAGTCTCACAAGGGATAATTGGCTAGGCTTAAAATGGCTCGCAAGGGCAGTTAGCCTAGTACTAATCTATGAACCTATATGACTTGGATTTATCTGCAACTGGATTGTCAGTAATAAGCTCAAACTCAGTACTTCAGAAGTGGTAACAGTGAGTATTCATATTACTTTGAGGAACTCTTCCCTTCTGATTTTAACATTTGATATTCAGTACCATGGCAATAAACTGAATTTCATGTCTAAGGTGCATAATTTATTTATTTATTTGTCATTTGTTAACCGGGTTAGTCTGGCTGGGCAGGTGCCCTTTTTCAGCAGAGACCTGAGGAGAAAAGCTCCAGATACAACAGTTACATTTAGCATTGAATGTACATGTATCAATATCTCAGGAATTACACTCTTCAAACAAAATACTTACCAATACTTGCAAAACCAACAACCTGGCAGGAGACTCCCTCTTCTCTAATGCTGTTCAAAAGCACTGGAATATTTTACCCACTGAACTCATTTCTCTGGCTTCATTAATTCTTTTTAAACAGAAGCTAAAACTTTTCCTCCGTACCCACTGGTTATGCCCCTGTACTAACCCTGACTAACTTCCCCTCCCTCACTCTAATGCAGTGTCCTCACCTGTACAGACTTACCCTTAAGAAACCAAATACTATGTCATGACAACTAAAATATATGTATATATGTAAATAGTAACATCTTTTTTGTATATTTGCCATGTACTACTTGTGTTATGCTTACTATGTGTACTGTACTTTATATTACCAACAGATGTTAAGTTTGACTGTTGCAACCTTTTATATTGTTTTATTATATCTGTCTTGGACCTTTTCTCCTCCTTTTTTGTATGTATCTTGGAGCTTTTCTCCCCGGGCCTTTACTGAAAATGGACATATATCCAGTTAGACTAGCCCGGTCAACAAATGTTAAATAAATAAATAAATCAACAAAAATGGAACAAAATACACATAAAAGCAAAATTCTATAATGAGTGTATTAATTGTTGTGAACATTTTTAGAAAGGTAACAATTAATGAATTTATAGGAGAGACAAGAAGGAAGGACTAGAGGATATACAAGTTTTATTTATGAGACAGAGTCAAGTTCAGGAAAATAGTAGGGGGAGGGGCAGGGAAAGAGTAAGAGATATAGGACAAAGTTATCTGATGCAGTAATAGTGTTCACAAAGTGGTAGCAGTGATTACTGAAATAGAGGTATAAATCTTTTGAACTGGAGAGTCTAGGATGGAGGGCATAGAGGGAATGGTTTGATGGGGAGAGTAGTGCTGTCGGGGGAGATTGCATCAAGTAGGGTCTTTATAGGGGGCAGGTCCAGGAGTTGTGTAGGTAGTCCTTTAGGGCAAGTTTGAAGTTCACTGAATTTTGGAGAGATCTGATGTGGAGAGGCAGCTTGTTCCAATATGTGGAGACTGCATAACTATAAAGACCTTTACCTATGGTTTTATTAGGTTTAGAAATATGGAGAAGGTTTTGGTCAGAGCTACGAAGGTCACGGTTAGTAATGTAGGGGAGATGGGGGTTGATTGTGAAGGATGAGCTAGTGGTTGTAGTAAGATGGAGCCAGTCTTGTGAAGCTGTGGTAGAAGGAGTTGGTTATGGAACTCTAATCAGTTTAGGTTTTTTAGAGAGAGGCAGTGGTGAGAACGATGGGGAAGATTTGTGGCAAACCTAGCTATTTTATTATATGTTCAAGTTTGTTTGAGATTTTTTTTTTTGGAGGTTAGTGAAAATAGGGGCGGCTTATAATAGAGTAGGTAGGAGGTAAGCTTGGGCAAGGAAGGGATACTTTGGATTCTTGAATAAGTAATTTTTTATTTCTGTATAGCAGTCCAAAATGTTCTTCGTGTTTCACTGTTGCAGTCATTACATTTGGGTTATCTGATTGCAGGTAGCCCTCAGTCGGCCTGATTAACAAAGTCTTGGATCCTGCGTCGGTTGCTGTCTCTTCTTCAATGACGTCAGGTCGTCAGGGGTATAAAATGTGCAGCCGACGTCATTACATCAGTCTTTCTTGCCATGCAGTGCCCGAAGCAGTTCACAACGTGCCGGTTGGCCGACTCCTGAAATTTTCATTTTTGAGTTTCAGAACCGAAGTCTCCAACTAAAAGCTAAGTACCCCGTTGGGAAAACTTTTTCTTGCTCTAAACCGATGTCAGTAAAAGTAAATAACTGCATTTCTTCTGGAAAGCAAATACCTCATAAAGATTTGCATTCGTACTGTATTCCTTGCCTAGGCCCTGACCACGACGTACCTCGCTGTTGGTTTTGTGCCTTATTTAAACCACTATCAGTTCTCTGCACTGCCTTTTGGCTTATCTACTGCGCCCAGGGTATTCACAAAGTGCCTAGCTCCAGTCATTGCATTTTGCAGGCAAAGAAATATTCAAATATACCAATACCTGGACGATTGTCTAATTCAGGCAGAAAACCAGGACATACTTTTTAATCATCTGGCTTTTGTACAGAGGGTGCTAACTTGTCTGGGGTACACCATAAACAAAAAGAAATCACACCTGGTACCCTGTCAACAAATTATATTCCTTGGAGCAAGCTTGAATGCAACTTCCCAGATGGCTTTCCTCACGCCAGAGAAGCAAATTCACTTGACAACCTACTTCAAACAAGTGGTCACAAAAACCCTGCTATCTGCAAGGCAAATACTACAAGCCTTGGGGTTCATGGCCACCTGCATTCTTCTAATTCCATATGCAAGACTGCATATGAGGAAACTACAATGGTATCTAAAATGCCTATGGTGTCAACATTCTCAGGATCTAGAAGCAATGATATTCCTATCATTCCTTGTCTATGCCTAGAGTTCCTTTGGTGGGCAGAGGCCTGCCACCAAAACAAGGGACTACCATTCACACTAACCCCTGCCGCCCAAACCCTAACAGACGCATCAGACTATGCATGGGGGGTGCACCTGACAGGGAAGTGCATTCAGGGCAAATGGAACCCAATTCAAATGCACCTTCACATCAATCATAAAGAAATGTTAGCTGTACAGAATGCTCTGACCGCCTTCAAGGACCACATTCTTCCAGGACAATTAATGGTAAAGACAGACACTACTGTTGTGGTACATAAACAAGCAGGGGGGGGTACACATTCTTACCCCCTCTGCAGACTAGCCATGGCATTGTGGAACACAGCCTTGAGCTACCAAGTACATCTACAAGCTCAATTCCTGCCAGGAAAACTAAATACACTGGCAGACGAACTAAGCAGAAACCTCATGGACCCACAATAGTGGAAACTGGAACCAAGGATTTTCAACATGTTGAGAAGCAAATGGGGGAGCCCAGATATAGACCTGTTTGCCTCCCCCCAGAACTATCAATTGGAAAAATGTTGTGCAAGGACTCCCCACAGACAAGCTTGGAAAGTGGATGCTCTGTCCTTCAGCTGGAAAAACCTATCAGTTTATGCCTTTCCTCCTCTGCCTCTGCTCTCCAAAGATCAAACAAGACAAACCAAGGATGATTTTGATTGCACCAGCCTGGCCACACCAACACTGGTATACCCACCAACGCAGTGTGTCACTGTTGGCCCCATGGCACCTGCCTCAGACTCCCACCCTGCTGTCTCAGCAGGAGAACCAGATTCTGCACCCGCAGCTTCAAACACTGAACCTAGCAGCCTGGCTAATTACCTAATCTCTCCTTTACCATCCCTCAGTAAACCAGTGATGGATGTCATTTTAGAGGCAAGGAGGCCTAGTACTAGAAAATCTTATGCTGAAAAATGGAAAAGATTCTGTGCCTGGAACCAGTCTCAAGGGATGAGCACAGCATTGTCTAATTTACCTCAGATTTTTACAATACTTGACTGAGATGCTTCACAAGGGCCTGTCTTTTTCCTCAATAAAAATTCACGTCTCAGCCATTTCAGTTCATTATAACACAGAACCTCCACTCTTCTCTCTTCCACTGCTCAAGCAGTTCCTCAGAAGGGCCAAAAATTTACGACCACCCAGGAAAGCTCCAACTCCAGCCTGGGACCTTAACTTTGTATTGTAGAAACTCACCCTTCCCTCTTTCGAGCCAGCTGCTACTGCAGATTTAAAATTCCTTTCTTGGAAAACTGCTTCCCTTTTAGCCATCACTTCAGCAAGAAGGGCATCTGAATTACAGGCCCTTATGGCAGTGGAGCCTTTCATCATCTTTCATGCGGACAGGGTGTCCCTCAGGACCAATCCAGTGTGGCCTTTAATCAGTCCATTCATTTGCCTACCTTCTTTCCTAATCCACAGAACAAAGGGGAACGGATACTGCACTCCTTAGATGTGCACAGAACTTAGATTCAACTTGGACAGGTCTAAACCTCAAAGGAAATCTGAACAACTGCTGGTGGCATTTGCTGCAGGGACAGATGGAAGGCTATTTCAAAGTGAACCATGTCCAAATGGATAGGCTATTGCATTCATTTCTGCTATAAGCACCATGGAAAATCCACAGGGGATCAGATCCCACTCAACCAGGGCTGCATCTACCTCTACAGTCTTTCTCAGAGGTGTACCTACCAGGGACATCCTAGAAGCTGCTACCTGGAGTTCTGTACATACTTTCACCAAGCATTACCATTTGCCAATTTTCTCTAAATCCAGAGCTGACTTTGCCACTGCAGTTTTGCAGGGCCTTATAGCTGGTCCTAATGCTGTCTTAAATTCCTCCTCCCATCCTTATCTTTGGGAATCTACCCAAATGTAATGACTGCAACAGTGAAACACGAAGAACATAGTACAGTTGTGTACACTTACCATAAATGTAGATGTTCAAGTGTATTCACTGTTGCAGTCCTGCTTATCCTCCCTCCAGCCCCCTGACTTCGTTCGGCTATACCTCTTCTGTCTTTTTCAATGCTTAAATGCTTTTTGGTGTGTTTGCTTTTTTGTTTGAGGTATAACCTTCTATGTTTATAGATTTAATTGCTTCCCATTAGGGGGGCACCTGACATCTGGGGCAAGAAAAACTGATGTAATAACATTGGCTGCATGTTTTATACACCTGATGACCTGAAGTCATGGAAGAAGAGACAGCAACCAACGCAGGACCCAAGACTTTGTTAATCAGGCCGACTGGGGGCTACCTGCAAGCAGATAACCCAAATGTAATGACTGCAACAGTGAATACACTCTAACATCTACGTTTCTGGTAAGTGTACACAACTGTACTTTTCTGGTGGGTCTTGTTGATGTAGTTGTTAATGTGAAAGTCAAATTTTAGTTAGTCATCTATGAGCATACCAAGAAGTTTAGTGTGAGGCTCGACTAGAATTGTTGTGTTGTTTAGGGACGTGATAGAGAAGGAAGATTTGAGGTGTTGGAGAGATTTGGGAAGGAAAATAACTTTAGTTTTGTTAGAGTTAAGTAGGAGTTGGTTTGTAGTAAACAATCTTTCAAAAGAGTGTAGTGTGTCTTGTGTGAGGGTATGTAGGTGGGGTAGATCATCAGAGGTAGAGATGATCATGGAGTCATCTGCATATTGAATGAGTTTAGAGTGGGTGCAGGATTGAAAGAGATAGTTAGTAAAAATGTTAAATAGTAAAGGACCCAGGATGGAGCCTTGGGGGACTCCAGTAAGAATGGGAAGGAATGGTGATGTAGCAGACATCCATTTGACAGACTGAGCTCTATTATATAAGTAGGAAGAGAACCAGTTGAGGGTGGAGGTAGATAGGTTAAAGGAAGTGAGTTTGGATAGCAAGAGGACATATGAAATGGTATTGAAAGCCTTAGAGAGGTCAAGGAAGAGTGAAGATACAAGTTTGTTATTAAGAGAGGTGGCAATGGAGTTAGTAAAGGACAAAGCGGTGGTAGTATTATGGTGAAGGCGGAAACCGAGTTAGGTAAGGGTCAGGAGATTTTCTTGAGTTATGTGAGCCATGAGTTGTTTGTGGATACTCTTTTTCTAGGATTTTTGAGACTGGGGATAAAATGGCAATAGGCCGGTAATTTGAGGGGTCAGTGGAGTTGCCACCTTTGTGCAAGGAAATAATGTAGGATTTTTTCCATGTTTGAGGGACTACGTTTTCCTGAATTGGCCAGTTAATAAGAATGGAGACTGGATAGGCTATGGAAGGGGCTGCTATTTTTGAGGTATAGGTGAGGCAAGGTATCTGCTGAAGCAGAGCAGGGTTTGAGTTTAGAGAGTAGGCATCTGATAGGTTCATAGGTTGATACTAGGCTATCTGCCCTAGGGCATTTATAAGCCTAGCCAGAGTGTGTTTGGCTTTCGCCACCCTTTTAGATTAGTTGACTGTGCCTCTGTATAGTAGGTCACAGAAGGTAGCCCTTTTAAGGTTAGTTTACTGTACCTCTGTCAAGCAGGGACACAGAAGAGATCCCAGGGGTAAACTTACGCTCTCCCATCCACTCGTCAAGATTTCTCTTGAAGAGGGTCAGTGAGGGGCTCTGCCTAACATGGATTGGGATTTTGTTCCAGAGTGAGGGGAGCCTCTGGGATATGAATCTGTCCCTCCAGCATGTCCTATTTATTTCTGTGCTGAGGTTCAAGTCCCTGGATCGTGTAGCTCTGAGGGATTTGGATTTCCTGAGGTGAAGCATGCCATTAATTCTGGGTTGGACATGGCTTTATACGTCGGACACAGATCGCCTCTGAGTAGGTGGTACGCAACTGAGTAGAGCTGGTGTTTCTTTAGCCGAAGCTGCATAGAGCATCTGTTTGAGCCCCTTGATCCTCTTGGTGAGGTACTTTTGGTGTATTTCCAGTTGCTGCAGGTGTCGGGTAAGGTACATCCCAAATGGGGCATTGTATTCAATTATGGGCCTGATAAGTGATGATTAGAGGGGCACAATGACCTCTCTTCATCTAGATGTGAATCCTTTCATGATAAGGTGGGCTGTATAGAAGGTCTTTCTAACCACTTTGGCAACGTGATTGTCAAAGGAGAGATTGCTATCTACTTGGGTCCCCCAAGTCCCTAATTACTTCTTCCGTACTTAATGGATTACCACCTATGTGGTAATTTGTGGGCACTTTGTTTTTCCCAAAGGGGATGACTATGCACTTTTTGGCATTTAGCTTTAGGCCATGGCACTGGCAACAGTTATCTGTCTCTGTGAGACCCATTTGGAGGATGCTTGTGTCAGCCGGAGAGTCGATTACGGCACCCAGTTTGCAGTCATCTGCGAACTTGGTCAGCCATAGTCCGCCCGTGTTAGCCTGTACCTCTGAGAAATATATACCGAACAAGAGAGGTCCCAGGACTGAGCCTTGTGGGACGCCACTTGTAACTGGTTTAGAGTCTGACATGGCACCTGCTATTCAGACCATGTGGGTTCTATCCCTGAGCCAGTTTGCAACCCATCTTGTGACATAGGGGTTGATATTTAAGCTGGTGAGCTTATTTATGATGCCCGAGTGGGGTATTGTGTCAAAGGCTTTTGCGAGGTCCAGGTAGGCTGTGTGGACTACCTTCCCTTCATCTATGGCTTTGGTAACTGTTTCAAAGAAGTCGACCGGGTTCAAGAGGCAAGATCTGCCCTTAACAAGGCCGAATTGGGTAGGATCCAGTGTCTGGAGGTTCCCAGTGTCTTTGTTTATGATTTCCATGATGATACGCTCCATAGCTTTGCAGACCAGGCTAGTCAGGCTTATAGGGCGATAGTTTCCGGGGTCTGTTGTGGCACCACCTTTGTGGAGTGGGACCACTGTTGCTGTACGCCATTCCTTGGGTACATATCCTGTAGTAAGGCTGAGATTGAACAGTGACTTTATATGAGGGTTCAGTTCTTCTTGGAGCTCGTGTAAGAAGCAGCCCGGGACACCGTCTGGTCCCATTGATGCTATTTTTTTTGCTTTGGAGAGGGCAGCTCTCACCTGTGCATCTGTGATCTCAGGAAGGCTACACTCTGTTGGGATAGACATTTGCTCTTTTGGGGGGGGGGAGTTTGCACTGAACCTTTCTGCCAGGATGTTGGCTACGTCTGTGGGTTCAGTGTATTTTTTGTCATTTTGCACTAACTCAGAGCATATCTGGGAGTTGCCTCCCAGGTTTCTGACATAACTAAAGAAGGCCTTGTGATTATCTTTGGTGTCTTGTGCAATTTTTCTTTCGAAGCTGGCCTTAGATGATTTTATGAGGGATCGTAGTTTCTTGCTAGTACTGATCAGAGACACCTTCCCTTTTTGGGATTTTGCTCTATCATGTAGTAGCTTTCTCCTTCTGTTGTATAGCTTATTTATGGCCGGGGTCCACCAGCAGGTCTCCTGCCTTTGGAGGAGTGAGTCTTGGTTTTATTTGGGATAGCATGCTCCATGCATTCCTGTAGGTGTCCATAGAATGCTTTTGTAAAGGATTCTGCATTTTGGGCCGTATTTTCCACTGGCCCGGGGGCTTTGAAGGATAACACCTCGGTTTTGAGAAGTGTGAAGTTTGCTTTTGAAAAGTTCTTCACCATGGTTTCCTTGGCTAGGGGTGGGGACGGAATATGGATGTCCAGTGAGATTAGTTTATGGTCTCATCTTACCAATGAGGGGTATACCTCTGGTGTGGAACATAGAGACCCCATGTTGGTGATGACCAGATCCAATATGTTTTCCCCTCTTGTGAGAGTGGTGACCAGTTGTTCCATAGCATTTGAGTTTATAAATTCTAGGAACTGTTGGGCGAGGGTGTTTGGGCTTGAGTAGTTTTCCCAATCAATGTTTGGGTAGTTGAAGTCACCTAATATAATGGTGTTTGGAGAGACCTTCATATTCTCCAGTGTTCTCAGGAAAGCCGAGTGAGGTTCCTGTGTTTGGGAGGGTGGTCTGTAGCAGGCTACAAACTGAAAGGCAGTTTTGCCCACTGTTAGTTGCACATGGATGGTCTCCGATGCTTCGTGCAGTGCCACTAACCTGGAGGTGTGGGTATCTTTGATAAATATGAATACTCCCCCTGCTTTTGTGGTTCGGTCTGAGTTTTGGGGCCGGAAAGCATGGTATGAAGTATAACCTGTTAGTGCTGGGGTGCTCACGGGAGCCTTGAACCAGGTTTCTGTTACTGCACAGATATCGATATTCTCTATACTGAGGAGAGTCTCGAGTGCGTGCATTTTGAGGTTTAGACTTCTGGCGTTGAGCAGCATTACCCTTAGTTTTTTTTTTTTCTTTGTGTTGTCTATGGAGGTGGGTTTGTCTTTTGAGCCTTGCCTAAAAAAGGCACTGTGATAGTAGTTATGGGGATCGGCTTGGTTGGTGGGAGGGGGGATGTATGTTTAATATTTGTGTTGGACTTTATAGGTTTTGTAAAGAGTCCATGAAGAAGGAGTTAAGGCATGTATTGATTTCTAGGGGGGGAAACAGTTTGGGGAAATATTGGGAGGTGAAGGGTTGTCTGGGTGTAAAAGCTCATTTATGGTACTCTAGAATCTTTGGGGGTTGGTGTGGGTTTTTTTGAGGGTTTAAATTAGTTTTTCTTATTGAGGGTGATTTTTTTGTGACATTTCAAAGCTCTCTAGAGTTGGAGGCTAGAAGCAGATTTAAGTTTGTTCCAGGTTTTCCATGCTGTCTCTCTTTCCCGCATGAGGGATAGGGTGGCTTTAGTCAGCCATGAGGCAAAGTTTGTTTTAACAGAAACTTTTCTAGTGGGGGATAGGGAGTTGAGTGTTAAGGAAGATGCTGTTGAATGTAAGAACAGCTTCTTCAAGGGGGGGTGCTGGAGAAAGAACCAATTTATTGAAGTGTGTGCATGATTAAATGAGTCAGGGCTAAAGTTGACTAGATTACGGCATTCCCTGTATGTGTGTGTGTTTTAGAAGGTTGGGACAGGCGTTGATTTATTGAGATAGGGTGATGGTCACTCAGTGTGTCAGGGAGAATAGAGGGGTTATGATAACGGTCGGGGTGGGAGGTGAGTATCCAGTCTAGAGTGGTGCTGGTGTTAGATACTTTGTTAATACTGGTTGGGGTGGTGGTGAGTTGGGGAAAGGCATATAGGTTGATGCTGGCATTTGGGGGAGTGGGTGGACAGAGTTACAGTCGATATTAACATCTACAATATTGGTTTCCTAGGTGATGGTTTGTGAGATCCAGACAAGAAAGAGTTCTAGTATAAGGGGATGTTGTTGCCAGGTGGTAAGTAGATAGTAGTGATGACAATCTTTTTATGGTTGTTTAGGTTATAGATAACTATGAGTATTTCAGCTGGCTGGAAACTGGGAGAGGGGGGGGGGGGAGTGTGGTAGGGGATGGACAGAGAGCATTTCTGAGTAAAGGATAACTACTCGGGGTAATTCTTGATGAATGACTGACACTTAAGAACTACATTTCTGAGGTTGTCAAAGCATCTTGTTTCCATCTTTGCAATGTCTTTTTGATCAAGCACCTAATTCCTCCCAATACCATTGTTATTGTGGTTCATGCCTTTATTTTTTCACACCTGCATTACTTGCTGGTCATCCTGATTCTGAGCTCTAACATTTGCCACTTATCCAAAATTCCACTGCACTCCTACTATCTGGTGTTTCAAGACATTATCATATTACGGCAATATTGTACATTTTACATTGGCTTCCAATCAGATGTTGTATTATATTAAAGATTAATCTTTATGGTATCCCTCTCTCTTCATAATCTAGGGCTATCACACCTTAAGGGCCTTTTACATACCTACACCCCATCCACTTCATTCCAGTTCACAAACTCTTCTGTCTGTTCCATCCTACAATCTCAACATCTCTGGTCTTTGTTCTTTCAGTTACCAAGGACCTCTGCACTATGGAAACATCTTCCAGGTTGTCTTCAGGAAATACCTACAGCTGCAAGTTTTAAAAGTGATCTTAAATATGTGTTTGATGTTGCATTTTCATAATTATGTACATTGTTTATTGTGTTGATATGTACAGTGCCTGAGTTCAAGCACTTAAATTTGAATCTTGAAGTTATCATTTGTGATTAGTTATGCCAGATGGAAGGGTTTCTTGACTACTTTTGCATAATGATGATGAAAGGAGAGGGAATTATCTCAGACTCCAAGGTCTATCACAGCACTTTAGTTTTGAAGTGGGACGATTTCTGTACTGAAGTGTTTGTTTGCCAAATGCTACAATATTGCATTTTGTAGCACTTAATTTTAGCTCATTTTCAGTGCACCAGTTATTAACATATGTTAGTTCACTTTTGTAGCTTCTACGTGTCAGAAGGAGCTTTAAGTATAATACAGTTTAGAATCAGAAAATGTGGTTACCCAGAGTTCTTGTTTTTGATTTGAAAATCAGAGTAGTATATGCCAAATAACAGAGGTCCTAGCACAGAATTTGTGGTACCCACTGGTAAACTTTATGCTCTCTGAGAATGTGTTTGCAACCTTCTCAGATCCTGTTAGTCAGCCATTTAGCTATCCATTTAACTACATAATGATCAATTATCAAGTTAAATGTGCTCTTGATGTTGGCATGTGGTATAGTATCAAATAACTAGGAAAGTTCAAGGTACGGACAGAATGACCACTGTGCACAGCTTGCGTTGTATTTCAAAAAGTGTACTGGATTCATTACACGGGATATTCCCTTAAGAAAGCCAAACTGCTGTGGCCAAGTCTTGTATGATTTTTTTTTTATGTCATAATTTATCATGTCTGTTTTGACCTGTTTCATGGCCTTGCTGATAAGGCTTCTCAAGCTGATTGGTCTGTAATTCCCAACATTCATGGTGGGGCTGCCTATGTGAAAAGACATCACAACTGCTGCCATCAGATTTCAGACTAAGCCAGTGGATAAGGTCAACTTGAATAGTTGTAGGAGAGGGCCCACCAGAGCTTGTTAAGCAGACAGCTTGGGATGTTATTAAGTCCCATTCAAGATGAACTTTTTTGTTTTATTGTACTTTTAACAAGTGTTCTTTTGTGGTACTAGGGAGTTTGAGGTCTTTAGATATATGTTGGTTTCGTGTGGACATCTCTGGGGTGAAATTTGCACTTAATTTGTCATTATATCTGTAATATCCAATGGATCAGAGCAGATAGTGCCATTCTGAATATGTTCATAGTAATGTTCACTATTTTATACCTTCCTGATGTAAGTAAAGAAGGATTTATAATTTTTCTTTGCTTCCAGTGCAAGCATAAGGAAAACCGTAGTTGTCCTGATGATATTTTTCAGTAGCCTGGGTAACCCTTTGATGCTGACCTTGATATGTCAGTCTTCTTTTTTGCTGTATATTCTAATGTGCTTTTTCATCTTATTGTAGTGTTTATTTATGCATGAGGACCACCAGACTGGTTTGCTGTTTCTCTTCCCTTTATTTTTTTTGCCTAGTTTTGGTAGGGGCTGACACATTTATACAGTTTTCTAGGTGAACAATAGAATGTGTTTGCAAAACTACTGGCCATGTCAGCATTGTGGAGAAATACAGTTACCTGAACTTGAGACGACTTCATAGATTAAGAAATTTGCATCTTTGAAGTCTTTTGAATATTGTGATATTTGAATCTGCTGGTTTAGGGGGTTTGAAAGAAACGATTACTAATTTCTGGCCATACTTACCTGGAGAAGGCTATACCAATTTGATAGTGCTTATAGCTGGCATAAGTTTATGGACCTAATCAGGAATATTTTGTTCTCTCATGGGCTCTTTGACTATTTCATGCAGAGAATTCCTTTTACAAAAACAAGGGATTTTTAGAAATAGCTTACCTTTCAGGTATAGGTCTCCCAGTGTATAGATGGGTAGTTAAATTGTCCCAGGATGATGGAGTTTTGTATATATGGAGTTCATGCAATGTATTTAAGAAATTGACATGTGTTTTAGGTTATTTGAGTAGGCCCTGTAACATGCTATGATCTGATATTGAAATTCCTATCACTATAAATGATACCAACTAAGTTCAGTTTTTGGGTCTCTGGTAATATGCCCAGAAGTAATGTTGTCTTAAAGATTATGCATACTCCCCTATAGTTTCCTTTGGCTCTAAAGGTATGGTAGGAGCAAAACCCTGTTATAGAGGGGGGTGCCTTCTACACCTTTAAACCAGGTTTTAGTAATATACCCATGAATGTGCTCGAAACGTAGGATGGCTTTGAGGCCAAGCAAGTTATTTACACACTCAAGTGTTAGCTGGAATCTGCCTAAATAAGGGCACCATAGGGAAGCAAGGGCTTTAACCAGTAAGCAGAAGACCTCAAATGAGAGGTGTAAACCATCCTTGGCAAAGCAAGGAGGGCTGTGCAGCAACTATCCTGTGCTGCCGCATACTGGATCCCCCTGTAATGATGTCTTCCAGGTACTGAGCCAGTTGTTGAAATCAGTCATCTTATTCTTGTACCATGGTGTCATTCTTGGTGAAGGTAGGCTTCGGCTCAGTACCAGAGTTTTTCTTGCATTTGCGACATACACTATGCGCTTGGAGATATCTCTCTGCTTTTCCCATACAGTTTTGAGGAGCAGGTCATTTACACCCAGATAGATCATCACCACATCATAGCTATACTTACTCATCTTAAGGGTCTGACCCTTGAGACTTTATAGATCTTAGCATGGTGCCTAAAAGGCAACTCATCATCACCCTGTTTTTGTCCATTCTTGAGAGTAAATTCTGTGTGTCTTACTATGGAGTCACCAGTGTGTTATTGTTAGTGAAGGGTTTAAGCTTACCTGGTGTGGGGCAAGTTTTTTTCCTGGTGACTTTTGATGTGGATGTAGCAGTATGAGTTGTGATTTTCATTTTCTGCTGATTTGGTCTTGTTTGACCATGGAAGCTTTAATTTTTCTTAATGCCTCAGCATGTGGTAATTTTCAACATATTTGTGTGGGGTGCTGACAGGCTGTTTTTTGTAAGAGCAGTGCCTTCATCTTAAACATTTACATTTTTCACGGGTACTTTGTGATAGAGTAAGTAATTGTCCATGAGCGTCATGCAGTTGCTACACTATCTGGGTGTACCAAGTGTAACGAGGCTGGCAACTGAGATAAGACAATCTGGCTGATCTTTAGTTTACTTTGAGTGTAGAAACTTAGAGATACGAGTCTAAACTGAAGATAATTAAAAAAAACTTATTTGTAGTATAATAATTAAGTATTAGAAGTGCTCTGCTAAGGTAGAAGCAGCTTAAAGTAACTTAACTTGGTGCTAAATAAAGCGAATGCCTGTATGGAATTTGCAAGTTCTCCCTTTGTCTCCATGGGGGTTGCCTCACCTACCAAAAGCATGCTAAGTGTTTTCACCTCAGACTCACCCAAGAATGGAGTTGTGGTCAACAGCACATACCCTAGAGGGTGCCTGTAAGTGGAAGAG